>NC_051162.1:90521217-90648717 GCF_013339745.2 Dermacentor silvarum
AGAAGCTCCAATGCAACAACATAATCATACGGCCAATAGTTATGTCTTATGTAGCATCTATCAGCGCTTATTTAGTATACGTGCTTATGTTTTGTTTTTTTTCTTACTCAGCTGATGTTAAGCTTCGCGCACTAGTTCGGTGCAGCACTGAAGAATGCCAGCGTACGAGTGTGATGCGTTGTGCGCTGCGCTCGTACGCAGCAGCAGGAGACGAGAAAGTGTCGTCGTTGCGTGGGTTTATTATTGCGTGGTCCTCTATAGTTATTTAGCTGGGACTGAACTAAGACAGACAAATCTTAGACGCGAGAATCTCAAGTTCTCTACAGCTGTGGCCTTAGCTAGCTACACGATAACTGAGCCACTACAACGAACGCAATGGCTGCTGTAAATCGTGTCTTTTACATCGTTGCCGCTGATCTCTAGCTATCGAAAGGTACGCGGAATAGCCGTCAATAAATACAAAAGAAGATATGGCCCATCACCCTCACGTACGGTAATCCGATATGTTCGTACTGGAGCGCACGTACATTTATATAGTACAAACGAACCCGGATATACCGAATCTGAAGATCACAAAAAAGTTCGATATATAGGTAATTCGGCATATAAATTAAAAATTCTATACAAAAATTTTTAAGGGGATTTTACTTCTCTTCGTCATACACAATAATTTGTTATATGCGGGTTCGATATATCCGCGTTCGACTGTATTCCTTATTATATGGGATTATTCGATGTATAGGATCAGAGGCATACAATCTTTTTATAAATCATGGAACTCGGATATGGAGTAGCTCATGGCCTATGGCGAAGCGAAAAGTAGAATGAGCAGAATATAAGAAATGAAATTGAAAGTTGAACTAGTTGAAAATACAGTGGTATACTGCAATGTAACATACTCCGTGTCGTCAACGAGTGGAAACTGGATGCTCGCGTGATATCTTATCATGGAAACTACGTTACTTCCCCAAGATTCACCATTTCATTGGTCCTCCTGGACATCTTATAAGCGAAAACTGCAATCGGCCTCCGTCCGCGCAAGCCGAAGTTCCACCGCAAAAACATCGCTTCTTGTAAACGCGTCGCAGAAATACGAGATGGGGACAGCTGCGTTGCCTTACCCGTTATTCTGCCTGGCTCCAGAAATATCCAGGGCTCTGCCTCCAGGTTCGCGTCGTCAACTGCGCAAGCAAAAAAAAAAAAAAAAAAGAAATCCAACATTCATCCAACAACCTTTACAAAGCTTAGCGCTATACGACATCGATTTTACATTGTATGATGGTGGTGGAAGGTGAATGCGAATGGTGGATAAAATGCATAAGTTTGCTCCTTGTGTCTTCTTTCTTTATAGCATTTATAACAATATCATTACGCACACACATTTACTTTTACAGTCTGAAGTTTTACGGGATACCCGCCGTGGTTGCTCAGTGGCTATGGTGTTGGGCTGCTGAGCACGAGGTCGCGGGATCGAATCCCGGCCACAGCGGCCGCATTTCTATGGGGGCGAAATGCGAAAACACCCGTGTACTTAGATTTAGGTGCACGTTAAAGAACCGCAGGTGGTCCAAATTTCCGGAGTCCCCCACTACGGCGTGCCTCATAATCAGAACTGGTTTTGGCACGTAAAACCCCATAATTTTTAATTTTTGAAATTTTACGGGAACTTTCCTCCTGCATTGGCACTTTCGCAATATCACGCTTAGCAGTTAGCTTCAGGTTAATTACCATCCCCATCATTATGCCATGCCAAATATCAGATGGAAAGACCGGTGACTGCAGAAGGCCGTTTGTGAATCTATGACCTACATATAGAGAGAAATGAAAGATCCCCATTAAGTTTTTTCTCAGTCCTCATACAATTTAGTATATAGGGTAAATTATAGCAAGAGCGATTCTTCGCGTATTGAAGTGTAAAAATATAATCATTTATACCGTTGGGCAAACCTTCAAAATAAACAAAAAGTTTCTTTCATATGGTTACATAGCTTGCGCATGCCTGGCGTCTTATACACCTGTAGACCGGAAACCATGTTAGAACGGTTCGAAGGGAACAGGCGCCGTTATGACGAAAAAAAGAAAACATGTGCCCCACAACGTGGCCGGTATTCCGGTTTACGCGATGGCGCTTGCGTAGTACTGGTCTACCGGACGCTGGTATAGGGACACCTTGTAACGTTTTGTCCAACAATGGCTTGTAGACACGTTTTCGTGTTGCGTGAGTGTTGTTGTCGAAAAAATACATTTAAAAGGCAACGTGTTCACAATTACGCCACTGCCGAAATTTTGCAGCAGCAGCGAAATAGAATACACTCGGTTACTGCACTAATAGCTCTGTGTTCGTCTCGTTGAGCTCTGCGCCACGAGGTGAAGCCACCGAACCTACCGCTCACGTTTACGCCTCCGGTAACCCGGTTATCGGCAAACGGGTGGGAAGTTTGCGGACAAACCAGTATCGGCGACCGAAAGTTTACGGAGCGCATTCCTGAAAGCAACAAACTGGAGTGACCGACTGCATTGAAACGGTGCGCATCGTCCTTTGTGCGTCATAATCTGAACTGTCGTATTCTCCCTCTTTCTTTCACTCTGTCATCACCCTCTCCACATATAGGATAGCAAACTGCACAGTCTGGTTAACGTACCTGCCTTTCATTCCTTCCTTTCCTCTCTCTCTCTCTCTACGTGGGGTGTTACCTAAAATATATATATTTGTGCATCTGGGCACGGTAGTTCATTATTGCGAGTTGCAGTCTGTACTATAGTGTAACGAAGAGCGTAGATTTTTACCGTTTTAATAGCTGCGACCATGACGTCGTTAGAAAATCAACATTCTTAGTATTAATACTTGTTTAACTCTTTTGCGAAGCCTACACTCTGTAAACTCTTTACGCCGACTGTACATGTAAAACGGGTTCCACATCACTATATGCGCCTATAAAAAATGAACACATCTATATACTTTGTTGATTACACGTGAACATATATGATGTTGAGAGTACGAGACATGACCTTTTATTTTTTTTTTAATGTAGGAAATCTCGGACGGGCTCTATATGTGATCGTGACACGGAAGATATCATTAGGGAAGGTAGCCCGCAAATGATGAGACATTTGTGCGAAAGAAAAGCTCACGGCAAGACGGCGTGAAAGCACTGAAATGGCGAATTTCGCATCAATATTCAGTCAAGCAACCACCTCTGCGAAGCCAACGGAAGAGCGCGGCTCTCTGTGCGTCATCACACACTTCGC
This sequence comes from Dermacentor silvarum, assembly GCF_013339745.2. Classification (NCBI taxonomy): domain Eukaryota; kingdom Metazoa; phylum Arthropoda; class Arachnida; order Ixodida; family Ixodidae; genus Dermacentor; species Dermacentor silvarum. Next base: position 90,524,467 of record NC_051162.1, read on the forward strand.
GACTGGGATTCCATCTATCGCTCTCGCACGCGCGAGATAGACAGGTTGTCCAAAGAGCAACTCAGCAGCTGGGTTTTAGGACATGAGCGCTTCTGCTGCTCTTGCTCCTGCTGCTACTACTACACTGGATTATTTTGCTGCTGCTGGCGAATTCCGAAGCCCTGTCGCTCGCTCGCCTTGATTTGGCCGAAACCCTCAACGCACAAATGAACACTCGCTATACTCCGCGCTTCTGGCGCGCGCAGAAATGCATGTTCAGTCAGATATGATTGTACATTCGACAACACATAGGCACAACAGTGGTGGGCGAGAGTTCGTGTATGTGTTTGTGTGTGGGGGGGAGGGGGGTATGAGGGTGTTCTATGTGTCATGCGCGGATGTTAGGTTGATCACGCAACTGCTCAAGCGACCCGGTGACGTCGTTCGGTTTCAAGACGCGTATTGCTGACTTTTTTTTCAACATGCGCGAGTCGAAGGTGCAACAGGTGACCCGTGCCGACTAACAGCTTGCGCGCAAGTGCAAGCGAAAGACAAAAGAAAGAATAGAATCCGAAAGTGAACAAGAGACTATACCGCGCCGAAACTTTGCGCCCCTGGATTGTCCTAAAGACATTCCGGCCTCGACTGTCTATACCCACGTCATGCGACTGCGAAGTGCGCGTTCAGTTTCGTCTGCCTTTGTAGCAGCCGTCACGAACGCATGTCTAATAGCCGCTATGCCGCCAATGTGGCCAAGTTCATTCGTGAAGGTGGGTGGCATATGCTGTCACTGTCGTGGCATCTTAACACGGAGACATGTCAGGCTTCTGCTTCTACGTTCGGCGACGTTACGGGCTGTTCTTTAGTAGCAATGTTCTGTTCCTTTTTTTTTCTTTTTTCTTCTCTATCTCTTCACGATTCTTGCGGTGCGATGAGTTACAATTGAAGCTTCGGAGTCGGTCAAACGCGGCTCAAAGACCACCCACTCGCAGTTGGAATGCCAATGTTCTCTTCCAGCTGCTACTATTTCAAATATTTTTTTCTTCTTGATTTTAAACTTTTGTGTCGATCCGGAGAGCGCGAGTTTGCAGCAGTAGGATCGTGTGTGCTTTATTCCTTGATCAACCGACATGATGGAACCTCCGTCGTGGCAACACGCCGGGAGATACGTGGGCAGGGAGAATACGTAGAGCACTTAGGTACTTTGTGTAGGTTTACATCCCCAGGCAGATGTCGGTTGGCGGTGTGCTTGCGGTTGCTATGGAACTATGGGGATTGACTGTTATGAGACAGCTCGGCTTATAGGAGTGGCACTTTGCGTTTCAAGCAGTCGCGCTGCCCATATGATGACGGTGCGTTTTTTTAAAGCGATACCTGTTTTTGGATCGTCTTCCCACTTTGCAGTTTGTCAGTTCCTGGACATTTATGGTTAACTTGACCTACTAGATGTCACTAGTTACCACTAGGAATATATTAAATTAGTAAATAAAAATGTCCCATAGTGGGTATCGTCGGTTAATTGCTAGTATCAAATCACAAGAAAGCACAGAGCATTGAAAAAAAGCCTAATTAGGGCTGCGAACCGATAAATTATTCTACTGCGTGTTGTCAAATTTCAGTAATCATTTTACCCCAAAACTTGCTGTTTGAAATTTAACATCATCGGCTGTTGTTCTAATTCGGTGGTTATTTAGCAGCTTCTGAATTGTGGGGAATGAGGCTCTAAGGCTGAAGTGATGCGCTAGAGATATCCTCGTTCTCTAATAAAGGGTGTTGGCTTCAAAAATTTGACAATTAGTTGTTCCGAACTCTCTGCCCATTACGGCATGTGTTCAGTGTTCCCTGGGATTTGCACACATTGCAAACGTACAAGCGTTCATGCGCAACACGTCGTTTAAAAGAACATCTGCTGGTATTCCTTCTACCAGCAAGATCTGCCGTTATTATGCATTCAACCCATGAACTTTACATAATCATTGAAGGCTTCTAATATTGCAAGCACAGCAAAGTAACTTGCAGAGAGATCTCAGCGGTTTTGGTAGCGGAGCTTTTTTCATTGCGTTAGTTGCACTGGAATCTGCGCATCAGCATTGTCCGACATTTGAAATTACATTCCGCGTAGCTTCGGGAAATTGAGCTACACATTTGCATAATGAGAAAATTTCCACGAATAAGCTTCCTCGGGAAATCTTTCGCACAGGCGGCCATTTCAGAGCAAAGCACGTCATGGTTGAGAGATGTGTAGCACGCGGAGCATTCCGAAGTTGCCCCACGCATTCCCGATGTCGACCCGGCTGAAATCGAGTCGCGAAGAGTGTCACAATGCCATACTATTTTTCAACTTTCAATTATTTCTTTTTCGCCTGTTTCCACTCAGGTATGAGCGCTCGCACGATTACCTTATAGTGATAATGCGAGATAGGAGTTCGCGCTCCGCGTCCGTCATCAGGTCCACATCACCATTGCTTTCATTGTTTTTAATCATTTAACATAGCACATACCGTATCTGTGCACTTCTTTACCTAATCCAAGTGTTTCAAGGTTCTTCGTTTTTAATGACAATACCTGGAGTCGCTCCGCAGGATATTAATGCAGGATATCAAAGACTTCCTCGTTCGCTAATTTTCCTTCAAAATGCGGAACGACTCGCAAAAGAAAAGCTTATAATATTTCAACCTTGCCTTCCTCTATCCCTATACTTCGTCAAGTGTACTGTTTACCGCAAGTACCTTCTCGGTAAACCTCAAGATGGACGGCAGGTTAGACGCGCTCCCAAATCACTTACGTCTTGATGTAGCCAATATACGCCCATCTTTGGACATTTGTAAAGAAAAGGACATCATCTGAGTACTAGCACTATGGCATAAATGAAGCTTCCATTGAGAACTGTCTCACCGAATGCCGACGACCTGTTCGTCAGCGAGACATCTTTTCGCAGTCGTCTGAAAGATAGGCGCCATTCCTTCTGTGCAAAAAGTTTCTGGACCCTGGTCGTGTTCCAGCAAACACAGATTAGCTCTCAAGGCTCCAAGAGATTTTCTCATCAACAGTGGTTTGATAAAATGTGTGGGAACAGCAGTTTATGTGGCCTTTTTTTTTTAATTTTCAACACCTTTCCATTCCTTATCCATGTTTGTGCTGTTCTTGTGGTCTTATAACCTTTTCTTATCTATCTCCCTATTTTTTTTCAATGATCCATGAACTTGCTCGGTTATTGTAGCTATTTCGTTATAGACTTTTGGCAGCGTTTCATGATTATTATTTGTGTGTGTTTTGGTTGTTTTTCTTAGCTAAGATATTGAGATAGCCGGCCCTATATGTGGCCAAACTTCTCAAGTTTAACATCCAATAAGGATTTAGAAGGCGTACATAACTGCGGCTGCGTGAGAAATTGCGCACATAAGGACCCTGCTATTCAAAAAACGTCCCGAACTGCGCAAATATTGCGATAAGAACAAGAAATAAGTATAGAGAGGAATGACCCGAGAAAAACTTCTCAAAACTACTGGAACCCTTATACAAACCATCAAGTTATTCCATAAAATTGATTACTCGGACAAGCAGTCAGTTAAATTAAGTATTTCTATCCCTCTAATTTAAAAGCGAAGGAAATACACAAGCGAACAATCAAATAAATAAAAGAAGCCAAGTGGGCACACACGAGGCTTTTTAAACATTAAAATTTGTAATCTAATGACATTTCCTCGACCTTATGTCGCTTCCTCTAACCTATTCTTTCTGTCAATAACTTATCGAACGTCCTTGGCAATATTTGTAAAGTCACTAGAATTAACGCCTTGCGGCTGCACGTGAAATTTAATGAACGAGCTTCCAGTACGGGAAAGTCTCGTTTTAAAACGCGAGCTTCAAGTGTATTCGATGTTGCTAAAAAAAAAGCGAGAGAGAAAAAAAAAACGTGAAACAACAATAAGTTAGGAAGCAACGCCGCGTTGGCCAAAACTAGCGGTTACATCTGCGAAATTCCTCAAATTGGGAATGACCCTACTGCGCAGCCAGTCGAAAGCAAGGGAAAAAGAAAACATTACCTCTTATTCCGGAAGGACAGGAAAATCAACAATAGCAACTACTGCAATAGCAGCAACAACAGCTACAATAATAACCCAGAATGGGAGCAACACAAGGAGTCGACCGGGACTTTCGAACAAGGCTTGTTTGTGGAATTGGCATCGCGGGGAGTTGGGGACCGAAAACACACACACGCAAAAAAAAAAGCAGCGAAAAAAAAAAAAAACATCAGTGAAGCGGATAGTATAAAAACTACAGTACAGACCGCTCCCTTAGAACTTCGCGATTGCACCGGAGTCCCGCTTCTCGGAGCGGCACTGCGGCGCAAATTACAGGACGCGGCTGAAAAGCAGCAACGGCGGCAACTTGCTCACTGCGTTTGTTTGCCGGTAGGTGACGCCAGAGTCGCTGGGTATACAAACACACGCGCCAGTTTGCGTTCTCGCGCGCGCATTGCGTGCGCAACACCGTCCTGCAGAGTAACTTAACTGCGAAATAAGAAAAAAAAAGAAAGCAAATGATTGAATAAAGAAACCGGAAGGACGCGGGAGCAGCGCTGAGTTGCAGAACGCGGATGATGTCCGTCGTAGAATGGTCCCAAACCACGCTTCTCGTCCTACGTGGTGGGAGTCGTTTCGGCTCGTACACTGGCCAAAAGGATGGTCCCCCCTCTTTTGTTTCATTTTCCCCGCGGTTTCTTTTTCTTTCCATCTCCATCTGTTGTTTCTTTTCTTTCTTTCTTCCTCCCTACTTCTGTTTATCACCCCGCAGAGGGCGCCGCTTGCCGATTCGCGTAATGGACAAACACTGACCACCACCGACCCTGGCGCCCCCTCGTAGCCGCGGCCAGAAGTAATGGAATGCCTCTCGCAGCGCGCGTTTCGGGACGTAATAATGGCTCCTTAAGGGGCGACGACCATCAGTTTTTCGAGGGGGTGGCCCTTCTATCGAGTGAGTATAGAGTGGGCGAACCGACTGTGTGCCTGGAACAGTTCCGCTACTATTTCGACGGACCCCTCTCTAATTCTTGCGCATGCTCGCACACACCACCCCTTCGCCCCCACTTAAGCCTCCCCAACTTCTATCCTCCTTCAGTGGCCGCTCCGTGCTCCCATCAACACCGTCCATCGGCTCGCGAGAGGGCACCCCCACCCCAACCCGGGTGCTTACTACGGCACGGTCCAGCTATAGGCTCCTTCGTATACGGCCGTCGGCCGATTCCCCGCTTGTGTTGATCGGCACCCACATAGTTGGACGAGATGCGCCTCCACCAACGACCCTACACGCTTCTATGACGAAGAGGCAGCGTACTGTCGGCTTCGCCAAAAGGCCGCAGCGGATAGCGCGGCTTTTTCGAGTGGCGCCGCACATTCGCCACGGGTCGCACCCTTGTGCGTCCCGGTCCGAAGTCTGGGATGGGATGGGTTGTTTCGAAGGGGTTCGCACCATTCAACGCGTCAAGAAGGAGCGATCCCCGCTGCGGGCAGTGCGACCTGTATCCAGTGTGCTCGCGCGCGCCCCACGGGACGGCCACAGACCGACAGACACAGACCGACAGACACACAGACAGACACAGACAAACACACAGACACAGACAGACAGACAGACAGACAGACAGACAGACAGACAGACAGACAGACAGACAGACAGACAGACAGACAGACAGACAGACAGACAGGCAGACATAGACAGGCAGACATAGACAGACAGGCAGACATAGACAGACACACAGACAGCTAGACATAGACAGACACAGACAGGCAGACATAGACAGACACAGACAGGCAGACATAGACAGACACAGACAGGCAGACATAGACAGACACAGACAGGCAGACATAGACAGACACAGACAGGCAGACATAGACAGACACAGACAGGCAGACATAGACAGACACAGACAGCTAGACATAGACAGACACAGACAGACAGACATAGACAGACAGACAGACAGACAGACAGACAGACAGACAGACAGACAGACAGACAGACAGACAGACAGACAGACAGACAGACAGACAGACAGACAGACAGACAGACAGACAGACAGACACAGACAGACAGACACAGACAGACATAGACAGACAGACAGACAGACAGCAGACATAGACAGACACAGACAGGCAGACATAGACAGACAGACACAGACAGGCAGACATAGACAGACACAGACAGGCAGACATAGACAGACACAGACAGGCAGACATAGACAGACACAGACAGGCAGACATAGACAGACACAGACAGGCAGACATAGACAGACACAGACAGGCAGACATAGACAGACACAGACAGGCAGACATAGACAGACAGACAGACAGACAGACAGACAGACAGACAGACAGACAGACAGACAGACAGACAGACAGACAGACAGACAGACAGACAGACAGACAGACAGACAGACAGACAGACAGACAGACAGACAGACAGACAGACAGACAGACAGACAGACAGACAGACAGACAGACAGACAGACAGACAGACAGACAGACAGACAGACAGACAGACAGACAGACAGACAGACAGACAGACAACTACTGCCGCTTTGTATCGGGGCTGATGACGGGTCATAACTAGTCATTCTATTTACAAGGAAGCAACATCTAAGTGGAGGAGAGGAGGCTTGTGTAAGATGGCTACAAACTCGCTCGCGACCTACATGGCCTTCTCTCCGATAAGGACGGAGACAGAACAGTTGATCGAGCGTTCCTGTGCATTGCCAAACGAACACCGATAATTGTCAACCCGAGAGAACACTGGGCCTCCAGATGTGATTCCTTGGACGTTTGTGAGATCTTAAACTGGCGACCAAGAAGGCTGTATCGATAGAGGAAGTTTTATCGGAAGTGTGAGCAGAGCCAGTACATGACAGCGTGAGCAGTAAAAGAGCTAAGGGATGGCTAGCACAAAGTTGCAAAAGGTTAGCGGGCCTAGGTGTAGCGTGAATCGAGGTTTGCAAGTTTATTAAAAAGTCAGAATGATGCGGCCTCATTAAAAAGACTTTTTCAGTGCACCTCCAAGCAATTGAAATGTTTACTGGTAGTATAACTAAGGAGCGAAGTCACAGTTGGCGCGACGATGGGACTAGGGAGTTTTAGGTTGTGTTCACCCAGAGTTAGGGGACGTAAACCGCTGGGCTTGCGAAAGAATGCCCAAAAAGGTAAACAAAAAATAACAAAAACAAAAACGCAGAAGGACTACAAGGGAATGCAAGCAGAGCGTGGGGCTTTGAGTGCGCTAAGTCGCTTGGATGAGCTATTTCTAAAACTGCATGTTGTGCCATGGTGCGCCTATGTGACCTCTGCATTTCTTGGTTTTCGTTGTATGTCCGTACATATGTCTTCATGACTATTGTCTGATGCCAGACATGTAATAGATGAAATGTAAGAATTCCGAAAGCGGTGCTGGCTTATAGTGCCTGTGATTGTTATTGAAGAATCTTTTTAATGAAATCGAATGATTAAAAATTAGTTTTTTTAATATAGGAAGCTCGTTCATTTCTGTCTAGAAAACTAAAGAGCGCTGAAGGGTTAATGTATAAATTGAAGCGGTCTACGAAGGAGAGGTTTCGTTTAAATGATCCTTCTTGTAGATTGTACAAATACCACTTCCAACTACTATTAATTTATATAGAAATAGTCCCTGCTTAAATTAACAAGCCAACAAAGGGAAGCTGTTGAAAAATTTAGATTTGTACCCTCAGAGACACCATTAAATCATGAATACTGGTAATTGACCACTAAATTGACGTTCCGCGTAAATATTGAGGAGTAACAAACCTCTTCAGCTGACAAAGCTAACGGCAGTGTACTCAGAATCATCGATTACACGCTTGCCGAGCAGTACGGGGCGCAGTCTGGACACCGCCATATTATTGCCCACTCGAAGTTTTCCAAACTCTCCATTGACAAAAAGACCACCACGAAATCCAGTAACCGGGTCCCTTTAGCATGGAACATCTATATACAGACTAAATGCAGAGTTGCCAACACAGAGACACCCATAAAATCGAAACTCCCAGCAACCCGACTCCTTATCCGCGGGGCACAAACTGTAAAACTGCGCATTGTGGCGCCTGCAGCCCTACAAAGGACCTCGTGTACGCGTGGACTTAAAGGATCGGAGAGATCTACACGACCAACACCGAACACGCAACGCGTTCGCACGTCACGACGGCGATCGGCCACCAACGGTTTGCATTGTCCGAGAATAAAGAAGAACCAGAGACGTCCCGTGGATTTGAGTACACGGTGTATAACATCCGAGAAGTGGTGGCAACAAGCTGGCGGTGGAAAAAAAAAGGACTTTCGAAACGGCGAGAAAACTTTTACGACCAAGGGTCCCGGTCCCCCCTCTCCGAGTATGAGAGGTGCGCGTGCGCGCCGCGCCAGGGAAGGCGGGATCCGGCACTGCGGCATCCGGTCCGGTCAGGGGTTTGCGGCGCAGTTGGTTTTGCTCAACTGCGTCGTAAACGTATACTCGGCGCAGTCCAGCCTACGACAAGCTTACGTGCACACAGCGGCCGTGAAGACCGCGACCGATCATCCGTGCGCGCTTGTGCGTGCGGCTTGTCAGGACACAAGGACGCACGGACAACCTGCTGATAGACGAGTCGTAACCTTTTCCCGGGCGGGGTTCCATTGAAGCCCAACTTTCCGCAGCAGCGCGCCTATTTTTCTGTCGTTACTTACCCGGTACCTTTCTGTCAAATATTTGAAGATGTTATTTTGTGCTCCGCAGGCCCTTTTCATAACTTTTCTTTCCCCCCGAACTTCACATGTTGTGCCCACAGAGCGTTCTTCTTCTTCTTCTTTATATTCTTATTCGTTTTTTTTTCTTTATTTCTCCCGTGCAAGGAAAGCGTCCGGCGATTACGTGGATCTCTTCCATTTCTTGTCTCGGACTGCCCAGACTGTCAGGGACGGTCCGAGTCGCAGCGTACGCCAACGATCATTGGCTGAAACCAGTTTGCGCACACCAACAAAGTCGCAGCGTACGCCAACGATCATTGGCTGAAACCAGTTTGAGCACACCAACAAAGTTGGTGTGCGCAACTTGTTGCAGTAATTGTTCACTTGTAGTAATTCTTCAATTTGTTGCAGTAAATTTGTTCACAGCCGCAGGCGTAACTCGGGTCTGATAACTTGCTCAACTATATCCAAATTCGCGAGTCAAACAGCGATGACATTCAGATGAGATTCAGACCTATCTCGTCAGCTCGTTAAGTTTAACCTCGTGATAACTGCAAAGGGAGTCCATTGATCTTTTGGTTAAAAGTCGTTACTCTAGGTCTAACCTTTCGTTTCAGTCACGCTTTACACAGGGATGAAAGCGACAATTAATACGCGTTTGACATGGTTACCCATATGAACATTAAAAGTTATTAAGTATCAAAATAACCTGGGAGACAGTGGGCTGTCTTTGAATGATGAAAAGGTTACATGGAAAAGACCAAGCTGGCTTTTTCTTGCGTTTTTTTCTTTTCTTTTTGCGAAATGTGAATGAGCTCTCGTCCGTAAATTAGCCTATCAACCCTACGCATGCTGAGATCTACAATTAGCACTGACTTTACGCCCAATTTTAGAATTTTCAAGAACGGGCACACTACCCGCACATTTACTAGCATTGTCGTTTCTTCCTTTGATTGCAGAATTAGTGCTGACGCCAGCACAACCTAAGTACTTCGTCGACACTTCATTGGGAACAAAGTGAAATACTTTTATATGTCGCTAGGGGACAATTCCAAGAAACTAGAAATAACTGAAGTAAAGCACACACACGCACAAGCACAAGCGCGTGCACACACACACACACACACACACACACACACACACACACACACACACACACACACACACACACACACACACACACACACACACACACACACACACACACGCACGCACGCACGCACGCACGCACGCACAAAAGAAGGCAGTGCAATAAGCGGCAAACAGGAACCACCACCACCACACCAGAAGCTGCCGGAGAGGGTCAATGCGAGAGGTGGAGAGAGGAGGGAACCGCTCTTGTATGCTTGTGGAGGCGTGGCATTTTTCCCGCGAAATTTTTCTGGGAACGCTGGTCCGGAGGGGGTGTTGGAGGGGGTCCAGTGGCGGGGGAAGTAAAGAGCAGGGAGAAAGAATGGTGCGAAAAAAAAAATAATAATAACGCAGCGGAGAGAATCGCCGCTTCGCAGCAGCGACTGAGCTAAAGTAAGCACATACAGATGCGTCGTTGCGACCGCGCGCACATCTTGTGGACACACGCAAGCAGCGCGCTAACTCGTAGGGGCAATGGAAGGCACAGGATGCATCGCGCTAACGCAGGAATGGGAACCGACATCGCGTAGTGTCACGAACTCCAGTGTACGCACCAGACGAGCGCATCAGTATGTAAAATAAGACCCCTCATACTACCATGACGCTGTACAAAGGAGGCATGGACGAGCAATCAGTGCTGTAGAATTGAGGACCACCTGGAGGGGGTTTGAAGTAGTACGCCGCAGATTACTCCACTTCGCCTGTAGGAAATTTCTTAACCCTGTAATGACCCAAAGTACCATAACGGGGGTTTCAGCTAACAAATTCAAAAATTTTTAAAGGTTGCCTGTGGCAGATAGCACAATTCTAGTTCATGAGCTGGTCTACTCGAAGAGGCGGACATTACGTGCACAAAATATTAAAATGCATAATCTACTAATTAACAAAAATTCACTAATTAAGTTTCTAACTAATTACCTTATGGACCATATTGCAACTTACAAATTCTAGCCCTGGAGTTCGCAAGGCGGATCAACTTGGAACGAATTCTCAGGATGACACTAGGCTCGAGATGTTAATTATCGAACTTTGGGGAGAAATGCATTGGCGTTCCAGTTACTTTTGTGCTTCGATTCACAAGACGACGTCTTCTTAAAAAAGTAACCGGAACACCAATGCATTTCTCCGCAAAGTCTCGAAATTGGTGTCATCCTGAGAATTCGTTCCAAGTGAATCCGCCTTGCGAACTACACGCCTAGAATTTGAAAATTGCAATATGGACCATAAGGTAATTAGGTAAAAACTTAGTGTTTTTTTGTTAAGTATTCGAGTATGCATTATATTTATTATTGTACAAGTAATGTCCGCCTCTTCTAGTAGACCAGCTCATGAACTAGAATTGTGCTATCTGCCACAGGCAACTTTTAAAGAATTTTGAAAGTGTTCGCTGAAACACCCTGTATATGCAGGCTTAGTTTGGTAGCTCAAGATTCTGCTTTAGGCATTGGGAACTTATCGAAGAGGCGAAAGTAGCGTTTTTGATACGCTGAAGCGAGTTTTCAGCTGTGCACAGTTCAACAAACCATTTACTAATTATTAATCACTTTAGTTATTAAAATTCTCACACACTGAACATTTCAATACTTTTAGAAATGTACTCTCCATGGCCAATAATAGAGGCTATCTATGTCTATATTTCTATATTCCTTAATAAAGAACTGCATTTGGTCATTACAGGGTTAAAGAAGTAATAACAAGCTTATTTTGCAAATTTCACTCGCTGAATAAGTAAAATAGTATTAATAATGGAAAGCTTAGCACGCACAAACACACTTAACACGTATAGAGGTAGAGAGAAAAAAAAAGACGAAACAACAACAAACGAACGAGAGTCACTGGCCATAAAACTGGTCCTTAATATTTTGTGCAGATCTCCGTTATAATGATGACGTCTTTCACTGCAATGAAAACGACAAATGAATTCAGGCATGACTGCAAACGTGCCAGGTGTGCAACGTTTACTTAGGGCACGAGGTTCTCTTGTCTCTGTTTCTAGTAATGTTACCTGCGTGCACTTACGGCGTACCGACTATAGTATGTGAAGTAGTCTGCTAAAAAAATTGGTGTATGTACAGTAGTATGCTAAAAAAATTGCCACAGCTAACAAAATCAGTTGTAACAACGAGCCTGTCGATGAAGGGGTGCGTACTGCAGAACGTACAGTACGGTTCACTTTTAAATGGAGCGCACGATTATAGTGTCCGTGCAGGCAACTCTCAATAATTCTTTGACTTTCGTTGGGGGAAAAAAGGTGACTAATATGCACGCGTTAGATACTTACACATTGATAAAAAAAAAGCATTTCTCCATTTCAAAGATGTGCTGCAATCAGGGCTGTAATATACTTATCAAATGTTCTGCTTACGAGCGGACTATACCGTACGTATCTCGTGCGCTAATCTCGTGTTTGCATGCATATGCTCAGACGCAGACATTCGCGAGCACACTAAACCAACTACGCACCCCCCCCCCCCAACCCCCTCCCCCCTCTCCACTATCAAAAAATAGCCCGCGCGCATTGGCTTTGTGGCCGCGCCATCTACATGAATGAAGTGCATAAAGAAGGCTCCAGTTGTGACGGTCACCCGTGCGAACTGTGTACCACGCGGAAACATTCCAAAACGCGAGCGTTTTCGGGACACTCGGACCACGTTCGGTGGCGATTTAGTTCCCACCAAGTACAGAAGGACCTCGTAGTTGAGAAGCACTGACTAGGAAGGCGAAGCAGGGCTACAAAAGCGACAATAATCGAGATAAGTCCCGAGTTTCACAGAAGCAGAATGAAAAAAAAAGATTGAAGGACGGGGAAGGGAGGAGAATGGTGTGGGAAGTGTTGTGATGGCAGTTAAAGGAGAGAGAGAGAAAGCCAGAGGGAGGATGAGATGGAAGAGGCTGAAAAGGCGCGAAGGGAGCGACGAAGAGAGGAAGAACCTGCGACGGAGAGGGGCGCATCGGCCGAGTGGCGATCTCTTAAAAGTACCGTAAAGAGGGCCCGCGCTCTTTAGGAGACCTCTGCGGAATTTGCGCGCGAAACCAGGCAGCCCTGTGCAAAGAGGAGTAAGCGAGCGAGAGAAAACAGAGAGAGCGAGAGAGAGCGCCATAGCAGCGCCACCCAACCAGTGCCCCGGCTTCGGCCGAAGACTCCAAAACAGGCCACAGCAGAGTGGGAAGGGGGGGGGGGGGGGAGATATGTGGCGGGAGAGGGCTCGGGTGAGCGAAAAAAAAAGACCCTACGAATTGTACAACTTCTCAAAAATAAATTTAAAGATAAATTAAGAAGAAGGAAGAAGGCAGCAATTCGGCTTTCCCGCCAATAGAATAAGGAAGGAAGCAAAAAAAAAACGGAGAGAGAAGTCTTCGCGGTGGTCGTTGGCCACACCGGGTGCGCACTTTTGTCTTTTTCGTTTCGGAGTGACCCGGGTGTTGATTTTGAACCTGCTACCGCGAGCAGGATCTGCGTCGTCGTTAAGCCAAATTTCTGCGCGCCTCTCCAAATCTTTGTTGCTTGTTGCGAAGGCCGATGGAGCTTCGGCCGGCCGAATCGGCGGCTTGAAGAAATGGCGGGGATAGAATTGGTGGTGATAGCGTTGGTGCTGGTGTGGGTGGTGGTAGCTACAGGTGGGTCTAGCACCAGATGGATCGAGGTCTGCAATTGCTACGATTACACATATCTTGCAATGTCACTAGGGCTATGTCACCACAAACCACTGCGGCTGCTGCAAGAAGACGTGAAGCTTCCATTCGAGCTATGGTGGACCCTTCTTAAGTGTTGCAGGCCCGCATGCCGAAGCTCTTGCCTTTGTAGGTTCTCAAGAAGATCGTCCCTCTGAGCATGATATGGCTTGAGTACCACCAAAGAAAGTGTTCGACATCGCCTTTTTGGACTACGCATGTTTGAGGCAATGTTTGAGGGCAGTTAATGGTGGCGTAGGTGCGACTTGAACGGGTCCTCAGGGCATGAATGTGCATGTACTCACGTCCTACCGACTGTTCTCGTGTTCGCCAGTCATAAGGGCAATGAAAGGGTCTAGTTCGTCGCAGTTCATATTTTCTTTCTTGACATATGTAGGTGAAAGTCACTTCTATTATTGCGCTTCTATTTACGCTTCTATTTCAGTCTGCTCCTCACCCTTTATATGCACTTGATCTGTTCCTGTGAAAGCAGTTGTAACTTTGTACATTATTCGTTTGTCCGTTTTTTCCTGTCCACATCTTTTTCGCACATAGCACAAGAAGAAAATATGACCACCCCCTCATGCCTATTTCCCTCTCCTTCCCTGAATAAATTTTCTGCTCCCCTCCTTTTTTCTGCTTGGCTGTTTGGCAAACTGGTGTCTTCATAATTCTCGGCTCTTCATAATGTCGACGCGAGACGCAGCTAACTACATTCGTTCAGTGCTTACTCAAATTACATTGATGGCAAATCAGTTCTGCGACATCCCGCAAGGTGAAGAAATGTACATGAAAGAGAAAAAAAATTGTCATCCATCTGAATGTAGCTCGAAGATACATGGGTTTTCTACAATACTAGCTGCAATTCAAGCTACATATTCAGTGTCTCTGTGCTTCGAGTTGTCGATTAATTCCCCCCTCTCAATGGAATCTGGTAGCCTCGTGGTTAGCTCAGACGATAGAGCGACGATTGAGGCAATTGGGCAGAGTGCATTAGCGAACACCCAGTTGCATTTCCGACAGCTGATCGCACAGTAGCAGCGCAGAAGCAGTAATGGTTTCGTATTCGTGCGCATTCGCTGAGGCAACGTATGGCGCGCCGCCGAAAGCGCCATCTCGTTCCTCTAGAGCAAACTGCTCCGCGAAAAGGGTCAATAGGACGGCTGCCCCAGCTAAACAGATATCTTCTTTTTCGTTTTTATTTGCTGTTGTGTTGGTTATTTGTTTTATTTGTTTATTTTGTTATCCTCACCACTGGCCCTCAGTCATGCTTAGGGCATTGTTCCATCCCTGTGATCAGAGTGCACTCTTTTTCATTCTTAAATGCTGTATGCCACAGTATGCTGGCCCTGTTCGTATGCGAACTGCTTTAGTGAACTGCTCAATGCTGGTAGTTCGTAAAACCACTTCATATATTTATTTGATTCTGACAACACATGACGCCTCATGATAGCCATGGTGCTGGCGTTAAGGACAACGAAAGATGCCTGATTTGGCTGCTATTGGCTTTTTTGTCTTTTGGTACCATAGGAGAGTAATTTACTAACACAGCTCGACTTGTTCTCTTTTAAGCTTTCCCTATGCAACCGTGCTTCAGACGTGAAAAACAGCAGTCAAACCTCATTAAAACGAAACGGGATATAACGAATTAATGCTTATAACGAATTAAGTGAAATTCCCCTTGAAATCCCCATACAGGTTGACGTTGCAGTACATGCAATAATGGATATTACGAAGTAGCTTTGCCTCCCCCTTCAACTTCGTTATAAAAAGGTCTTACTGTATGTTCATGCAGTGACAAGTTATAGATGGAAGGAATATTATTTTGCTGCAACTTCAGTGCGGTGCCCCCCCTTAAGCCTATTTCCCGTGACAGGTCTTCCGTTCTCCTTCTTCTTTCTCTCGCGTGCATCTTGCTCCTGCTCCTCTCCGTCTACATCATTATTCGCGTATCATACGGGGTCCCCAGCATCGGCAGTGTTTACACGCTCCGCCGGCGAGCGCACGGGGACGGGCTGACGGAACCTAGTATACGTTTTCGTTCATTTCCCACAGCCGTTCATTCTCATACGCTTCGAGCCGCGATCAGTGACAGGGAACGGCGACCGAGTTTCCCTCAATGAATGAGTTTTTCTCCCCCGAAAGACTCGCCGCTAAAGGAAAGCTGCGAACAACTTCAGCACAATCTCGAGGATATAAAGAAAGAAAGAAAAAAAAGGATGAAAGAAAACAAATACGGAAAAGAATACCAGAAGCTCTCGTGATGGTAGTCCTCTGGTGACGAGGAGGGGTTGGCTGGTCGTGGGCAAAAGAGAGGCGGGGGGGGGGGGGGGTGCTGCCTAAAGTTGCGCGTATTTTGGAGATATATAAGAAGTTGAGGCGGCAAGTCGTAAGAACCCAGGGTAGGAGTGGGGAGATGCGTGTGACATAGCGTTCGTATACTAGGAAAAAGCGAAGTGGAAGATGGGGGGGAAGGGGGCAGAGACGTTGTGGTCGAGGTTGGCAGCGACGACAAGCTGTGCCATTGGCCGCCGAACGTGAGGACAGTAGGCACCACATTCCGGACTGCCTCTCAAGCAAGAGAAGAGCGAGCATGTTTCGGAGGCTTTTTTCCTTGCGCGGGGCCCAGATCGTATGGCCCTGCTCTCTCCTCCTCCCTCAACCACCACCGACGCTTTCAAGCACGCTTTCCTCCTCGATTTCCTCCTCTCCGCCGCACGAACGGCGCCATCTTGACGCTTGCGCACGTCGTCTTCTGCTTCTTCGTTTCGTTGAGTCGTCGTCGTCTGCTGCTGCTGCTGCCGCTGGTGCGACTGCAGCGCTCCTCCGTCTTCTGTTTACGCGCGGTCGCAGGGGGGCCGCCGCTTTTTCGATGTATATTTCTGCTTGCTTTCGGTTGCTCTCGGTGTCTGTACGTCTGCATCTTGTTTGCTGGCTTCCTTGGCCGGCGGCGCGGGCGAAAGAGCAATCTCCTGTTTCCAGCGGACTCTCATTCTGATCTTTCTTGCGGCCCCGGGTGGGAAACGCCAGCGAGGGGGGGGGGAGAGAGAGAGAGAGAGAGGATGAGGGAGACGGGAGCAGGAATTCCGCGCGCCAGAGAAGACTTTTGGCTGCACCCCGTGACCCTCCCTCCCTTTCGACCGAAGAAGCCACCAGCATCCACCACCGCCGCCGCCGACGACACCGCTGTGGGTCGTGGCGGCATGCGAGCTTTGCCGCGAGGTGCCAAAACGTCACTGGAAGGGCAGTGCTCGCTTCTACTTACACGAAGTGCTCCGAACAGCTGATTGTCCTCGAAGCGGCTGCTGTTCAATTATCGACGTCAAGCCCGTAAGGTTAAATGACGATTAGGTGGCAATGCCCTCGCCATTTCCACGCTCCGATCACGTGCTTTTCCGCACGACCTTCACTGAAGAGCTGAGAGAAGACCAGGCACTCCGGCATAGAAATATTGAACTGCTGCGAACCATATCGCGTATTCTGAAGCATTCAGCGTTGGTACGTCATCAATGACATATATCAGGATTTAATGCGTTAAGATCGTCGCAGCGGAAGATTCTCGAATAGTAAGTGGGTCGACGAACTCATTAAGTGAAAGACAAGCGAGGGAACAGGTGCAAGAAAAAGTGCAGTATCGATTCTTTCGACTGTTAACGTCAGGCGACTTCCACTGCGAGAAACGCACGCCCTTTAACGTATTAGAGAACCTGTACCTTGGAAAGTAAAACGTCACCCGAGACAAGCCCGACGGACAGTGCACGTTTTCTGCGCGCTGCTTTTGCGTCGGACTCCGCGCGTCAGGATTCGAACCCTGGGCGTTGGCCGGCACGAGCAGCACAGCGCATCACGGAGCACTCGCTCTGCGAAACGCAGGGATGAGTATACAGCGTTGCTGCGTGCAGACGCTCAGCTGTTGCTGAAATTCGACGGCCTTGCCCCGTCCTGCAAGAGCGCTTATCCACGTACGGCCGATCCGTCACACAGGACAGTTCCTTCTTCAGCAGACGCAGTGTCTCGAGCGGCGGCTCCCATGAATGAATGGAGCTGAGCCGGCGCACGGCGGGGGGGCTTCGTGTCGTCGTGGCGGGCTTCTCCCTCTCCCCCCTCCCCTCCATCACCCCCTCCCCGTCCCTCCCCTCAGCGGTCCGGTCTTTGCAGCGTCTGGCAACAATTTACACAGCGACATAGTAAACAATGTCGCCAAGGGCAAGCACGGCAGACACGCACATGCACTTGCGGCCGGCAAGGCACGGCTGCATCGGCTCTGCTTTGGTGCTGGACGAGAGAGTGAGCGGGTGGAAGGGCGCGGGAAAAGAAAAGGCCATATAGGCCTGGCGGGCAAGCATAAACCACGTCTGGTGTCGCCGTTGTTTTGAGCCTCGTACAGAGTACGTGGCGCACGTTGACAGTGCGTGAGCGCGCTTGTCTATGTGTGCTTGCACATCTGTTTTTTCGTGCGCGTGCGTGCTTGCGTGCTTGCGCTCGTCCGCACGAGCACCCCGTAAAAAAACGCAGAGCACGTGTTTCCATTCTGAACGCTGCTACAAGTGCCGGACAGGTCACGTGATTGCGCGAGAACAATGGTACACGCGAGCACATGTGTCTCTTTCTCCCTACGAGTGCTTGAAGAGAGAAGAAAAACAAAGAAATTCATTGATCAACATGCTACGTAGGAACAAGTGTAATACGATAACATTATCTGGATCGGTTCAGCCCGTTTAAGTTTCCAGCAAAACTTACTCGGCGGGCACTCTGGTTCCGAAATCATTCGGCTGCCATGCATGTGAATCGGGGCGTTGACATGTACCCTATCAGAAACGGGTCGATTCGGACAAGAGCCAGGAAATAGAGCTGTTGCAGTTGGCTGCGAGAACCGGAAACCTTGTTCGAAGGCATTGATGTCTCGGACTGGGCCAGATCCCGAAGCGAATTCATGTAAACGCGGTCGTGTCGGGTTGGGTTAGCCAAACTTCTTGAATCGACGTTCGCGCAAACGCAGCCAGTGATATTCAGTGAATGGATTTGCGCAATTTTCGCGCTCGTGGCTTCAAACGTTGTTGCGACTATTTATTACGCTTTACCTTCCTAAACTTTCAAGTAAGACAATTAGTCTCGGCGCACACGGGTAATCGTTGCCAACTGTTGCATTTATAAAGCAATATGTTGTTCGAGATGAGCAATTTACAAAATCGCAACACCGTTTTGAGGCTTAAATTTAAGCAAATTCATGGACTGCCCATCATTCGTTCCTATGCTGGCTGAACCAGCACACTTGCAGTTCCCGTGGAAACTAGCACCAGAGCTCACTCAAGTAACTTTTATAGGTTAAATGCTGTGGGCAATAAATAATAATAACAACAATAATAAAAAATACATTTCAAGCTAGTGGGCAAGCCTTCTAATATTGCATTACGTGCGCGCAGCACCTGGGAGAGGTTTACTAACATATGCAGATGACACAAACGCAGCTATATACCTGGAGATGTATATCGAGATAAACGCAAAGGCGCACGCGTATAACATGCAAAACACGTGTGTTTGGCTATGTGTAGTCAGTACACGTGCGTCCTTGAAGTCTTCATGCCCAGCGCGCTGCACCCGCAGTGAGGCCAGCCTATTCCTGCGGTTTGATGGCTTCATAACACACGAGTCACGCCCTCAAGACGTGGACGCGCATAACCATTCCCATTCTTATTTTTTTGCTTAGCAACATTGTTTTACATTTCGCGGGCATCCTCACGTTGGATCGTTTG
Source organism: Dermacentor silvarum (assembly GCF_013339745.2). Taxonomy (NCBI): domain Eukaryota; kingdom Metazoa; phylum Arthropoda; class Arachnida; order Ixodida; family Ixodidae; genus Dermacentor; species Dermacentor silvarum. The sequence goes on from NC_051162.1 coordinate 90,543,722, forward strand.
TCCAGCTTATGCACAATAAGACAAACCGTACACGGCTTCACGTATGCTTGTATAAGGTTCGCACTCGCTACATTCAGCACTGAAGCAACCTTGTGAAAGAGAGCGCGATGAAAATCGAAATAAAGCGCATGTAACGAGCCGGTTGGTATCTTAACTACAGCGAAGCTGCAGTGAAGCGCGGTAATTAACTGTTGTACAAGTAAATGCGATGCATACAAGTGTCCTATTCTCTTGTTATGCAATGTGTAATCTCACGTTACGTTTACGCATCACGCAGACCCTGCATAATTTTCGTGCAATGTTCGCGTTTATGCAACGCACCGTTCACAAGCCTTGCCGGAATGCAAACACCAAGTTCAGGTGGATGTACACTGTCGCACGTTAAAGGCAGAGATGTGTTACTAGGACGGGATCAATGTATGCTCTCTGTCGAGGGAAAGAATGTGATGGTAGACAAATATATGCACAGACAAGCACGGCACACATCTAGATATACTTAGGGATCGAGCCTACACAATTTGTGTCATTTGCACGTATCCATTATGGATCGGACTGACCGAGGATGCGGACATATCTACTGCCACTTAACTAATGGCCCAAAGAATCAGGAAGCAAACGGGGCGCAAATGAAGAACGGCATCGCTTTATTAACGCGAGCTATCCATGTCTTTGATTACAGAAGCAAGAACGCTTGAATGTACAGATGAAATGGCGTGGGGGTTTTGGGACACATGGTGAGCTTTCCCTGTAGCAAACGCACGTTCAGAAGCACTGACACGCAGGCATTTCCCTGCAACACTTCCACAACAGAACGAGATACATGCGTGTTTTGCATAAGCATCACCGGTGGATGCACGTGCAACAGGAACGACACCAGAGTGCGCTGCAATCGCGTGCAGTTACAAACATCTGTTGTGTCCGCTTTAGTAACACCGTCTTCGACCGCGAGTGCCGGATGTACCCTTTCACGTTAGACCCTATCGCAACGCGATTCTTATCAATGATAGCCTGTTTGCGCGTCAGCTGAGCGAGTGGGCGTGCGAACAGCGGAAGCTATGTTTAGTTTGGCGCATCTGTGGCCGTTCATTCACGATAGCGTATACGCGTAGACGCGCAGCTGGTCAGCGTGTTGTTCGCTTGTTCAAGCAGTGAAAGTTCGTATCGTATTTCGACTAAAGCGTGCGTTCAACCACATGTGCTTGTCTCGCGAAATAGTGCATAGTTCACCAAATGGTAATAAGAAGCTAAGCTGGGTTCTTTATTAGCTGTGAAATATGGGAAATTTGGCCACGTAAAGGGCCGGCTATCTCGAACTATTTGCCAAGAGACATAACGAAGAAAAGTGGTATCCCGGTTACCACAAGTCCTCATTGCGCCACTTGCAAAACGTTGTCGATACAAAAGTGGTAACGAAACAGCAAGACCATCGATACAAGTCCTTGTAGCATGGGAGAAAAACACAAAAACAGGAAAGGCAGATTGTAATGTTATACACTGGTGGTGGTAGTGAAGTGTAGCAACAGGCGGGTTTAGCCTGGCGATCAAGGCCAGCAATTGCTCCGCCCGAGCGTCGCTTACTAAATCGCTGCAACATTTCACCATATGTCCATCAAACCAGTCTCTCTTGAAAATTCGATAGGAAGACGGGAAGTTTGTTTGGGGGCTATAACTGATCCCTCGGGAAATACTGCTCATGTGATCGAAACATGATAATCGGACAGCGTGGCGACCGACGCTGTCTTGCGCCACCAGAGAGCGTAGGGTGATCGCTGGGTGATCGCTGAGGGACAAAATGCAGTCAGGATGCGTCACAAGAGACTCTGGCTTCCATTGTATGCCACGACGAATCAGCTTGGTGCTCCCAGGGCCCGCCAGTGGTGCAAAAAGGCGTCGGCAGCCATGCGCTCCGAGTATCGCGTTTCAATCGCCGAGCACAAGACAAAAACGCAAGCACGACTGAGCCCTGGAAATGCGGAGTGTGCTCCTCCAACATCCTTAATAATAATGATATCGAAGGTCGCGTATCGTACGCAGAATGATGCGACGTCGTTCCACAAAGAGAGGACGTGACGTGAATAGGTTGACGCGTGTACTCGGTTAGGCACCTCAGATCAATCGTACATAGTTCCTGACTTAGCTCTCTGCCAACAGTGACGCAAGCTCAGGGGTGAGCAACCCAGACTGCCAATTAACGCGTTCGGTATGCTCGGAATTTCCGCTGCTCCTTCTGTTAACCATCGTCGCGGGGGCAGGTGAAGATAGCTTATCGACACCAAAATTGTAGCAGTCCTTGGAGGAACAGCACGCAAGACAAGAATAAAGAAAGCCACCTCCCAGCACCTAGCCAAAGGAAATCGTAGCGGCGGGGTACACAGACACACGCACTTAACGGGATCTTGAACTGGCGCGGGGCATCTTGGCGGGGTTTCGTAAGAAATCCTTGAGAACCGCGGTGAGGCCCAGACTTAAGGAGACATGACTGAGAGTGTCTGAAACGAAGAAGGAAGAAAAGAAAAAAAGAAGACGCGACGAAGTAGACACACAAGGAGAACAAGACCACAAACAGTGGCAGCAGACAGACAACCACCTGCCCAAGTCTTCGTCATCGGTAGCATAACGAATATCACGGCGGGCGCAGGAGTGCGAGCAGCTCGTCGAGGAGGTAAACAGCTCGGCGCGCTGCTTGGCGCCCATCACGATGACCACCAGCGTCGTCTTATAAGACTCACCGCTGACCACCAGCGGCACCAATACCGCATACGTACACGAGTCAGCATTCACACCTGCAGCCTTGAAAAAAGATCACCACGAGATCTTCTGGCTGCGGCTAGCGTTTAAAAGAGAAGGAGTTGAATGGCCAAACTCGCTTCTTGTCGCAGGTGAAAGGGGGGGGGGGGGGGGGGGGTAGACACGGGATGTGCAATTGCGCAACTCGACTACACGCGAAGCTATCGCGCCGACGCCCGCCGCTGTCTCCCGGGAGGAGCTTAGAACAACCTCGTTTTATTCATCCTGCTCGAAGAGTAGAAAACAGAAAATAAAGTAAATAAAAGGGGGCACACAAGTGAAAGGGGCCGACCACGAAAAAAAAAAAAAAAACACCTCCCAGGAGGCTCCTATGCGAGCCTCGTCGATTTAGTGGCGCGGTGCCCAAAGTGGCGCTGACTCAAAGCTGGCATATAGGTCACGTGGTGCGGGAGTAAAATAACGACCCCGCGCTGGCGTTCGGAAAGGTACTGGAAAGACCTGGTTGCGACACGGCTGGTGTGCCGTGTATGTGCCAAAGCACGGTAAGAGCCGAGTATGATAGCTCAGTAAGGAGCTCAATGGGGCAAATGACTTATTTGAGGAATTTTATAGTATTTTTTTTTTTTTTTTTGAGATCGGAAGTCGAGGCAGAAGAGATGTAATCAATAATGGGCTGTACGGTGTGATGCCTACAGGCAGTGGTACCAAGGGAAACCGAGGGCCCGAGGATGCTAGCCGTGACAGTGGATATGGCGGAGCCCTTAAACCACAGGCACCGCGTAACACGTGATCTTAGCAACAGGTGACTGGCCAATAAATCCTGTCGTGCTACATCAAGATACGATTGCTGGCGGAGTCTGTCACTTTCATATGGTGCTTAGTAAAAAGTGAGCACCCTGTAGGTTTCCTTTGTTCCCGCCTATCGTTTTATATACCACTATGCGCGCGTGTGTGTGCGTTGGTTTGTTTGTTTGTTTGTTTGTCTGCAAGCTGCTTACAATAGCAATTCGAGAAACAGACGTGTATCAACGGGGTCAGGATTCTCGACCATTCTGAGCAGAGCATTTGCTAGCAATGAGCACATAAAGAAAAATAGAATAGAAATAAAACAAGTGAGCATATTTTAGGGTTGGAAAAGCAGTCGTGCAGGGGCAAACATGTCTAAATCTGATATCCACGTGGTCAGCACCTTGGCCTTACCTGAACGAGAAGTAACCAGAGTGAGGACATCTGCGAGTATCCAGCATCTGCGAACTTAGAAGGTCTACGGTTGAATGTGATTAAAAAGAGAAAGTCAGCAGAAATAAAATGAATTACGACAACCATTCAAGGACGCGTTGCGAGAAATATCACCTGAAATCGGGCCTGCGATCGGCAAGCAGTGAAGCCGCAACGAACTGGACCCGTAATCGTAAAAAAATATTTCTTACGTTAAATAGTTCGAACGAAGTAGTACCAGCCAATGGTGCAAGCGAACAATTAATTCGCGGAGGCTGTCGGCCAATGAATAACAGATCTCACGAACGCAAAGCTCTCTGAAATGGGACACTGCGCTCTGTAGGGCCATGGCCCGTTTCTGCGAAAAATAAAAACAAAAACATCACCGTCCAATGCACTCTGTACAGATGGTTAACCAGCGAAGCTGAAACGTGCGGCCCCGGTGTTTATCACTGGGTTAATCCCGACGGTACATTAAAGTCTTTCTCGATTATTGGTTACGTCTTTGTGTTTGTTAATGAGGTAACACGCACGTTGGGCTGCGATGGAGAGAACGACGTCATTGACGTCATTGCCTGCAGTCCGACGTTGTCGCCATTGCCGCTTGCGATTCTTCAAAATTAAATTGCTTCAAAATTAAATCTGTCCGTCACGTAAGGCAATGAATGGCTCATACCCCCTCAAGCAATGGCCCATACCCCCGTAAACGAGGCCTCCCCATTACGACGACAGAAGAGAAGTGAAATTCTACGCTGGGACATTGAGCGGCAACGGAGAGAGCTCTGGAAGATGATGACGATGCTCGAGCCATTGCTGATGATCATAGTTTCTGCGCACATCGGTCGGGCGGACTTTGGTTTCGCCTAGCCATGTACAGCTTCGCTGTAATAAACAATAAATAAATAAAAGAAAATGAACGTAATTGCTTTTATGAGCAGATGGTAATCATAGCAATGCTGGATATAATATTGGCGAAGGCAGCCTACAAATTCCATACAGCTCTTACGAACAAGAACGCTTTGTGAAATTGGACTCCGATGGCCGGTTTAACAAGCGGCCATGCCGCCCACAGCACAAAGCCGTGGCGCCGATAGCGAAACAACAGGATCAGACTCGTGGCCATGCGAGGATGATCACTGGCGATGATGAATGCCGTCGGCAATCCTTTCGCTTTTTTATTTCTGGTCTTCTTCTTCTTTGGGACCTGTGCGTCTTTGGCGGTCGCCGAGCCAGTGTCGTGACGGATGAGGACCTCAGGAGGCAGGCATCCGCAAGTGCGCTTACACTTTCGGTTTCCGAAAGCACTGGAGGAAGAGAAAAGAAAAGAACGAACGAAGAAGAAGAAAAAACGAGAAAGAAAGCGAGAGATGGACGGAAGAAGGAAGCCGGGCGAGCCTTTCATCGGCGCCGGCATCCGTGAAAGAAGACTCGACCGACGCGGGCGACCCATCGGAGAAGAGGGATGCATCGCGGAGGAGTTCGCGGACCAAGCTCCAAGAATCCGCCGATGAGCCTTTCACCATTCACAGATGAGGGAGGGGGGGGGGGGGGGGAGCTACACGCTGCAGGCTCTGTGCGGAGAAACCGAGAGAGCGAGGGTGGCCAATGAACAACAGAAGAGCAGAGGAAAGAACGCAGTAAGGAAGGAGGGATAAGCAAGCCAAGATAAGACGAAACAAGACCGAGAAAAAGGCTATGCCGTAGCCTGGGATGGTGTTGGGGGAACTTAAAAAAAAAAAGTCCGAGGGGGCTCGAGCCGACTCGTACACAAATTCTCACCGCGGGGCACAGTGCGTTCTTCTCGACTCTGTTTCTTTACTAGTTTCTCGAGTTCTGGCGAGGACAGACACCCCACAAACAGCGCAGACCCTTCTGTAGACTTGCCGCCCGACACTTTTGGTATGCGCGAAAACGAGAGAGAGAGAGAGAGAGAAATGAGGGGGGGGGGGACCAAAAGCAATGGCCTTCGGCTTTCCAGTCCGAAAGCGCCGATCTTCTACTTCTTCGCTCGGCAGCGGGACCAGGGAAAGCAGAGGTTTCCTAGAAAGACCGCGCGTCGGGAAAACGGGAAAAGGGTCGTGGCCGACGGAGAACGTCCAGCCGCCGCGACTGCAAGCTCCCCGAGACTCCAAACCCAACCACAGAGAGAGGATAGACGCTACCCACACGTACACACACACGCGGAAGGTCACGGAAGGACTTTGCAGGGTACTTTGCAAGGTACAGTGCACCGGAGAAGTGGGACTTGGCCGCTGTGCACGCCGGGCGCGTTCTTTCTCTGTATGGGACCCAAAGAAGGGCGGCAGCGTGATTGGGGAAAAAAGTGCGCTTTGTGGCCGTGGACAGGTTAGATCTGTCGGATCGTCACGGGGTTGGCGGAGTAGTTGATGGCCCTCTTGCCAGTTGCTTCTCCGTGCGTGCACCTGTAGGAGAGGGCTTTCCCGCGTTGCATTGTAGTGCAGGAACAGAGAAGAAGAAGCCGAACCAAAGGGACGTGGTCGTGAAAAGAGGACGGCAGAGCTCTTTGCAGTGTTGCTGGGACAAGCGTTCGTCCCCCGCCCCCCTTTTTTTTTCGACTCCTCAGTGAGCGGACCGGACCAGTGTTTATCTAGTTTTTCAGATTGCCACCGTAGATGCGAGCTTTCCAGAGGTGTGAAGCAGCGGAGGATATTGCAGAAGAGGGAGAGGCAAGCAGAGGTGTGGTTCAGATCTCCAGTAGTGCTTATATGCGTGCACTGTTAAAGACCCCTGTTCACTCCCACCCCCGACTCCGTACGTTTTCTCCTTGCATTTTTTTTTCTTGCTTTTCAAGAACTCTCCTCTATTCTACGACCTTGCCCCGTGGGCCCCGAGCTGATCTGAGAGGGCAGAGTTCGGAATGAATCCTCCTTTCACACAACGCTCCCCCCTTTCCCCCTCCCGCCCTTTGCCCCACCCGCCATTTCGCCCCCAATTCTTACACATGCACAGTAACCGCTTGAACGGATGCCGCCACTGGATTCCTCGGGAACACTGCATGCGATCGCAGCGCCGACAGCAACTGTAGCAGCACTCGTTCCATAGAGTGGCAGCGGGTGCGCTTGGACCGTGTGTTTGCAAACTTTCGCCGGCCGCAGGTGTATCTCCCCTTAGTAGCCATCTACGTAGCTGTAGAGGTGGTCCAGTACGCGGAAAATTCGCCGCTGTGGCTTTGTCGCTGTACCGCAGTGGCCTCTCCGTCTTCCGATGTCATTGTAACGGATGTCAACTGCGCTGTTCGTGCCGCACGATTTGGTGCGTAACGCGTCGAAAGAAGGTGCGGCGCGTTGATGCACGTGCTTCAACCGAATCGCGCGGGTACGCCTTCGAGTGTAGTACTTAGTCCTCCGCCCGCATTTTTCGGTGCAAAAGAACAGCATCAACCCTACCCCGCAGGTGCCTGCCTTCTTTCACTTGAAGTCGGGGGAAGAAATTTCAGTCTTACGTTCTTGTCGGTTTCCTTGTTTGTTTAACGGCGATAGCTCTAAAGTGTACTACGTCCAGATTCCGTGAACGCTGCCACAGGATACGGGAAGAAGTTTAACCTGTACACGTTTATGGTTGGCAAGACAAGTCGCCCGAAAATAATGTAAACGTCAATTCGTTCTCACACCAGATTCGATTTCAGAGCCGCGACTCGCGAGCCGCCGTCGTTCTTCTTCGCCGTCTTGCCGTCGTCGTGCCGTCGTCGGCGCCGGTTTTAATTATGATCACCATCAGGATCTTCAATGTGCATTGAATGCGTGGTACACTGGCCTTTTTTGCATTCGGCGCCCAGTCGGAATTATGATGCAAGTCGAACCCATGTGACCTCGTACTCGGCAGGTAAAATGACGTGTAGCCTCTGGGCCGACGACGGTCCCCGCGAACACTTCCCAGAACCATCCAGAGTGACCGAATGAAAGGCGCGATTATATGTACAAAGGAATAGTTTGTACGGCTGTCATACGTGCCTCTACGTTTGCACTGAGGAAACATTATCTGACGCGGTTATTTCTGTCGAACGTCGATGCGTTATGATGCTCCTAATTTATAATCAATGGATTCGGATGCAATTGAAAATGTTGTCAATGATTTTGTCGCCAGATGCTGCACAAGCAACAAACTGCTCTGGATGACGTGAGTTGTTGTGAGAGCATTTCCGGAAGTAAAGCAGTTTTCACAGGCCTACGTGGATATTCGAATAAAGTGGGAAATAAAAAAATCAGCCACAGCATAATGTGCAATTTCTGCAATTGTGCACGAGTACAATAAAGGCCCAAAAGTAAAAGTTCAGCGGTCATTATCACGCAAAATTGTCTGATCAGATTGACTGCAGAAAGGATACACAAACGCCCCCAAAAAGTTTAGCACATTCGCACGCGTCGCCAAGTGAAGTTAAGCGCGTTATAAATTTTAGAACACTATAAATGTTTAAGTCATAAAACACGAAATAACAAAAACGCCCGAGGTGTCATTACACACGGGCGTGTTTCTACGAAGAATTCTGGCAATTTAAAAAAAAATCACCTATAGCAGACAGCACAATTCTAGTCCTTGAGCTGTTCTACTCGAAGAGACAAACATTACTTGTACGACAAATGAAATTCACTACGATCAATTAACAAAAACTCACTAATTAAGTTTAAGAATAATTGCCTTGCGGCACATATTGCAATTTGCAAACTGTAACCGGGGAAGTTCGCAAGGCGAATTTACTTCGAACGAATTCTAAGGATAGCAACAGTTTCGAAATATTAACTCCCGAACCTGGCGAAGATTGGCGAAGCCGTTATATCTTCGATATCACTTTCATTTAGAAAAAAAAAAGGTTATATAAGTTTTCAGAGCAGATCACCGCAATGAGAACTCATTCTAAGAGAGAATATGTTAATCGAGAATAGAATTGAAAATCGTACCCTGGAATACTCGGTACGGAAGCAGGGTACTCAATTTGTATCGTACCTTACGACGATCTCACCTCGTGCGATACGACGCGTTGACGTACGCGTAGCCGGGTATTCGCACCCTCCGCTGTTTCATACCGAAGCAGCTGTCGCAATTATACTGGGACAATTAAGGGGGCACGTGAGACGCCTGCGCAGACTGGCTACGCCATCGGCAGCGTTAATTAATAACTACGCACGGCACGCGCCCGCCTCCAAGAAGCCGTGACGATACAAGCGTCGCGGACGCGTGGTGAGACGCACGCTGCGAATTGAGCGCCATTCGAATTGCAGTCACGGTTGCCTTTTTGGCCCGCGGCAACTCATTCGTATCAGCCTCGCGCATTGCGCGAAATAACACCGTAGACAAAGCGATAGACGGAACAATCAGTCGTTAAAGCAATAAATGGCCTCCGAGACCAGAAGGCACGCGTCGACGCGTGCTGCAGATTTCGGAGGTATTGTCCCAACATAATGTTTCTTGCATCGAGGTGAAGTGCTGGGCTATTAAGCGTGAATCCATGATTCGAAAAAAAAAGAGAGAGAGAGAGAGAGACAGCACCAAACACACGGATGAGCACTTGTATCGCTGTCTTCTAATTCGTTTGCCGCCTATTTCTCGCTGCTCGTTTCGTTTTTTTCGAAGCATGCATAAAGATTTATACTGAGATCATCACAGTTAAATCTGGCGGCTGTGTGAGGCCTTCGCCATTGTTGATGCTCATAAAACATGGGGATGATGTCCACTACATGCAATTTTCTGAAAGGGAAAACTGCAGTCCACCGAACAGTAGCACGAATCTACAAGAGAAACTGATAAGGGTCATGATAATAATGAGATAAGAAAGGAAGTTTCGGCAGTTCAAGAAAAATTCGCCATTGTCTGGGGTTCGAACCCGTGTCCAGCGTTTTTCCACGAAGGTCATTCTATCATCGGAGCTAACCAGGAGGCTAGGAGATGGCACGGCGAGGGTCGAATTATTCGAAAAAATCGAAGAACAGTGCGCTGAATATGGTAAATCTTTGTAAATTGGTGCTGCTACGAGGTGGATGAGAATTTTTTTCCTTTCATCAAATTTCCTTCACCTTGCGGCTATGCGCATAACGGACTTAGATATTGAATGGATTTTTTTTTTCGAGCTTTGTTCTTATGGCTCGGAACGACCTCGTAGACTGTAACATCGACTGCCTTAAATCTCGTTTTTTTTCTTGGTAAATTCGTTGTATGTGGCAAGAACGCCAAACGCAAAATTCGCCAGACTGTTCCCGCTCCTTGTACTCTCTGCTGCGTGGCCGAGAGAGACGTTACGTAAACTATTGGGCAGTGTCGCTTGCCGCGTTATCTCCGGGCGGTTTCCGGTGGTAGAGGACACGCTGTTATCATCTGTTATTCCCACGCGAAGCATTCGACCGTGCTATCAGATTTCTGAGTGGGTCATCGAAATTCTTGTAGACCTCGCCTGGGGGTTTGCGTTGCTACGCTTTATCGCTCGCCTATGGCACGTATACGTCGACGACAATTAGGGTAAACCGAGCGCGCAATTTTCGCGTGCAACAGAAGATAGCTGAGTTGCATCTGATCGACGAAATAACATTATGTTTTTCCATTTCGTGCCGTTGAGTCTCCTGACCGCGCTCGCTTGTTTCTCCTGGGCGTTTAATTACAACCCGTTTAGCAAGCGTTACAACCCGTTGGGCAGATACCTGGAGGTTAATAAAGAAGCTCGAGAACAAGTCAACGACCGCACAAAGAGCGATGGAACGAAACATGCTAGGCGTAACGTTAAGAGACAGGAAGAGAGCGGTGTGGATCAGAGAGCAAACGGGCATAGCGGATATTCTAGTTGACATTAAGAGAAAGAAATGGGGCTGGACAGGTCATGTAATGCGTAGGGTAGATAACCGGGGGACCATTAGAGTTACAGAATGGGTTGCCAAGAGGAGGGAAGCGCAGTCGAGGACGGCAGAAAACTAGGTGGGGTGATGAAGTTTCAAAATTGGCAGGTGGAAATTGGAATCCGCTAGCGCAAGACAGGGGTAATTGGAGATCGCAGGGAGAGGCCTTCGTCCTGCAGTGGACATAAAAATAGGCTGATGAGAATGATGAGCAAGCGTTTATTCACCAATACCCTGCTCAAGCGTGATATCAGCACTTTTAAAAAATTAGGGGAAGTATTAGGAGTTGTTGGTGGCTATTAGAGAGTCGTTGTGTGATCGAAGTCAGCCATTTTTTACGTGCGTATTTTTGTGCTGCAGGTTCAAGGTTATTCATATTATGAAACTTGTTATATCTCTTGCTATAACTTTATTGTATTTTGAACTGTGCTTACTTCAACTGAAAGTTAACTGCCAGTGACTGCACTTCAAGTCTTCCCCTCCCCCCCCTCCTTTTTTTTTTGTGGTTTTTGCAAACTGTCATTAATTGTTCTGTATATTGTGTATGTTGTGGTGTGAGGTATACCGAGGGGTTCTGTGTACTTTGTGTAAGCGCTTTCCGGTTTTTATTTAAATTTCATTTTATTATCTTTTTTTTTTCGTTAGCTTGTGACCTTTGGTTGATTTTGTGACGGGGAGTCGAACTGCATGAAAAGCGAAGCACGGTATATAGAGAGACTATACACAGAGATGGCCAAGATGGCTGAATACGCGCAACGTCCCACCGATCGTCGTCGTCTTGGTTAGTTCAAGGAGGTTGCTCGTAACAATAAGTCTTGTGTGGCTAAGCGAAATGAGTAGACGGCATCATCTTTTATCCTAACGCCATTATCTACCCACATTTAATAAACAAAACAGTGTCTGAATTTGTAATTTCCTTGAGCTCCAACTGTTCCAGTGTCTCATTTGTTTTGCCGAGCTTCTCAAATTCCTTCGCGTACTTCCAGTTCAAGCTCGGAGCTGAAGATCCCAGGCAACGCGAATTTCTTACTTCGTAAAAGTGTATCGAGGTTGAAAAGGCCCGTTAGTAGAATGAGGGTCATCGTCAATGATTGCTTTCCCCCTCCCCTTCTCCACCTCTGATGGCTCAGTGCCTGAGCCAAGCGGATTTCCGCTGAACTATTACGTCATACTCAATGACTGAGGTGTTCTACAGCTGCGCACAAGATCACGGGGTCCGAGGCCCCGCCGAACCTATCCTTGCCCCAGTATTGTTTCGGCGCATAACGCTAATCCGACAAAGCCGATCATTGTTTATAACTGTTTCGGCGTTGCTAGTAGAGAATGCGGCAAATGGATTGCAGATTTACGACGTTGTATAAGTATAGGTATACGTGGTATAGGTACAAATGGTAAACGAAGCATGTCTACTCTGTTTTCGTTTATAACGAAATTTGAAGAAAGGTGGAAAACCGGCAGGCCATAGCGAACAGAGACGCGTTTTATTTCCCTTCTGTTCCAAACGATACGGTGTGCTTAGCGAACTATCCTGACGCATTGATTAGGTTAAACATTTTCATTCTGTGGTTTTACGTGCCATAAACGCGGTCTGATTATGCGGCCCGCCCTTGAAGGGGACTCCGGATGAATTTGGAGAATCTGGAGTTATTTAACGTGCACCTAAATATAAGTCTACGAGAATTTCTTTTTCTTTCTTGAATTTTTTTTTTTTCATTTCCCCGCGTCAAAATGCGGCATCGGATTAGGTCCACTATATGCTGCTAAAATATTTTTCCTCCGGGCAACCTAGTCTCAAAGTACTCACAGTACTAACGGGCATGCATCTAAACTTTTTTTTCGGCCTCGCAATCAAGTGGGACATTTTATCATCCGCCATTTGTTTCCTTCTATTTCATCATCATCATTTATTTTCCCTTAAGGACCCCTGTCGGGGTATTACATAAGGGGGGGTTACAGGAGGTAAGAATAGGAATATAGACGTGGTTACAATTTCCTACAGCCTGTGGATTACATTTGAGAACACAACTAAAAAGAAAAAAGGAACACACACAAAAAAAGGAAAAACTTCGCGGCACACCGAATACAATGCAAAAGCAAGAAAAAAAGAAAAAAGAAAAAAGAAAAAGCGAAAGAAGGAAAACACAGTACGGTCATTATAAGGTTAGAGTTTGAGGTAATCAGTAAGCAGCCGTTTAAAGATAATGTGGTTACGCTCGCTGACAACTCTATCTGGTAATCTGTTCCACTCTGCGATAGTGCTAGGCAAAAACGATTGATTAAAGGAAGATGTTGAACCATGCAAGCGCTGGATGCTGCAAGAGTTAAAAAGGCGACGAGATGTACGGGTTGGTGGAATAAGAAGCTTTCCATGCAGATGTGGGAAGTTATAATATATTCGATGGAAAAGGCACAGCTTTGCAATTTTCCGACGCAACAACAATGGTTCGAGTCCTAAGGTTGATTTAATCTTACTGATACTTTCTTGGCGGCTGTACCTGGAAGTGATGAATCTAGCGGCACGATTTTGTATTGATTCTAAAGTGTTGATCAAGTAAGCTTGGTGCGGGCTCCAAATAGCTGAGGCGTATTCAAGTTTACTTCGAATGAAAGTTTCATAGGCTAGTTTTCGTGTCGATGGGGGGCACAGGGCCAGGTTGCGTCTGACGTAACCAAGTGATTTAGTAGTGTCGGTAGCCAATTTTGTGATGTGGTCCGTCCAGGTCAACTTGCTGTTAATGGTGATACCGAGATAACGATATGATTGAACGGTGGATAGGGTTGTCGAATTTAGAGAATACTGGTATTCCTTGTTAGAGTGCTTACGGGAGATCCGCATAACTTTACATTTGGAGATGTTAAGTTTCATAAGAGAATTGGAACACCAGGTTTCTATTAAATGTAAGTCTTGTTGAAGTATTGCATGGTCGGTTTGGTCCTTGATGCGACGATAAAGTACGCAGTCGTCTGCGAAAAGTCTCATAGAGGATGAAATGCCGTTAGGAAGGTCGTTTATGAAGATGAGAAAGAGAAGGGGACCGAGGACAGACCCTTGTGGTACGCCGGAGATCACGCTAGAAGTGCCAGAGCAATGATTTCCGACAGCTGTGTACTGGAGGCGATTTGTTAGGAAGCAATGAATCCATGACAGTGCGAGAGGGTCGAGATTGAGGCATGAAAGTTTGGCCAAAAGTCGCTGATGGGAACACAGTCGAATGCTTTGGCAAAATCTAGGTAGATGACGTCAGTCTGAATTGATGAGTCTAAGTTCAGGTGAAGATCAGTAACAAATTCAAAAAGCTGTGTATCGCATGACAAACCAGGCCGGAAACCATGTTGATTGTGAAAAAAGAAGGAATGATCCCCAAGATGACATGCTATTTGTGAATATATTATATGTTCTAGGAGTTTACAGGCAATGCTTGTTAGAGAAATGGGACGATAGTTAGAAGGATCAGAGCGGCTGCCTGACTTATATACAGGTACCACTTTACTGATTTTCCAGTCATTTGGAAGTGAGCTATCGGTAATGGACTGGGTAAAAATTATTTGTAATATTTGACTGGGAATTTCTTTCGTACCTTTTAGTATCTTAGCAGAGATGTTATCTGGCCCGGGGGCACTAGAAATTTTCAGGTTTTCAATTAGCTTCATAATGCCTTGAGAATTAATGATAATAGGAAGCATGCGGGGGAAACAGTAGCTGGGCAAATCAACGTCCTTTAGTGCAGACTCACGAGTGAAAACAGAAGAAAAATATGAGTTGATTACGTCTGACCGCTGATCAAGTGGCACATTTGTACCGTCAGGGTATGTCAAAGAAATGTTGTTGGAGCGATTGTTTGGTTTCAGAATATTCCAAAATTTTTTTGGGTTGACACGAATAATGTTCTGCAAGTCGTGGTGGAAGAATTTCTTTTTGGATTGTTTCAAAGTGTTGGTGTATTCACGAAGGCATGTAAAGTACTTGTCCCACTTTGAACAAGATTTCGAGCGTTTCGCATCACGAAAAAGACGTTTTTTCTTACCTAACAGCCTCCTTAATGTATTAGAAAACCAGGGCTTTCCTAAATCACCGCGAATGCGAACAAGGGGCACGTGTCTCTCAACAAGCGATAGTAACGTATTCTTAAATAGCATCCAGTTTTCATCTACTGTACGAGAAGGAGCAGTCTGACGAAAAGAAAAAGAAAACTTGTTTAGTTCAGTATTGATTTTGCTGAAGTCTGCTTTGTTGTAGTCCCTATTTTTCCCGACATTAGTCGGCATTTATTTTTCACGTAAATTTCATCACCCATAGCAGCGCTTTGACCCATATTGAATTGAATGGTGTTAACAGGGAGCACCAGCTTCCAACCTCTGTGCCTGATCCCCTAGCCAAAATCTATCTATCTATCTATCTATCTATCTATCTATCTATCTATCTATCTATCTATCTATCTATCTATCTATCTATCTATCTATCTATCTAGTCTACTATCTACCTACCTAGCAATACATCTATATCTCTATCTATCTGTGTATCTAATCTATCTATCTATCTATCTATCTATCTATCTATCTAGGTTGTATCTAGTCTACTATCTACCTACCTAGCAATACATCTATATCTCTATCTATCTGTATATCTAATCTATCTATCTATCTATCTATCTAGGTATGTATCT
Source organism: Dermacentor silvarum (assembly GCF_013339745.2). Classification (NCBI taxonomy): domain Eukaryota; kingdom Metazoa; phylum Arthropoda; class Arachnida; order Ixodida; family Ixodidae; genus Dermacentor; species Dermacentor silvarum. The sequence continues at coordinate 90,559,191 of NC_051162.1, forward strand.
AGTCTACTATCTACCTACCTAGCAATACATCTATATCTCTATATCTGTATCTAATCTATCTATCTATCTATCTATCTATCTATCTATCTATCTATCTATCTATCTATCTATCTATCTATCCTGCGGTCTTCTATTGTATGCGCTTCAATGTGAAAGGAGTGGGCGGCGCTACGCCTGCACCCTATAAACATCAGACATTAAAAAGAAAACGTTATCAAGCAAGCATTCAGGCGCATCAGCGCCTGCCGTCGACGCTCCTCTGGCTCTGCAGGCTCGGCGTTTCGGTCTCAAGCGCCGGCAGCGCTTCGGCGACCGACGCGCCCTCTTTCCTCGCCTCCGGGCAGCCTCGCGTACGTGCCGCGCGAAGCCGGAGGAGGCGAGCTCACCTTGCGGCATCGCTCAACGAGGCAGCGCTAAGTCAGACAGCGCAGACTTCCCACCGCATTCCGCGCACAAGAGAGCGGCAGCCACGTGAGCCGTTCCCACCGTCTGGCTGGCCCGCTCTGTGCCGATGCCGACCAGCCAAAGAGAGCCCGGAGGAATGCCGCCCCCACACCAAACACCCTGTAGTCAGCCAACCACCTTCCATCCTCGGGGTCCCCCCCCCCCCTCCTTCTCACCCACCCTCCCACGCCTCCTCTAGAGGCATCAAGCACCCCCTTGGGATGGATGGAGTAGACCTTGCCCACTGCCTCCTACGCACCTTCATCCGCCCGGACGTCGGCTTCCCGTGTGTGTGTGTGCCTACAGTATACCTGTCTGCCGCTTTATGCAGAAGAGAAGAGATCGGGCTCGGATGCGATGGAAACGCGGATGTACCCTTTTTACACTCCGGCCGCTTCCTATTTCAGTGCGCTTGGGACGATGATGATATTGACTTCTTCTTTATTGTGCCCCACAATTGAAGCAGTAGATATGATGATGATGATGATTGAATTTGAATTTTATTCCGCATCAAGAAAAACTTACGAGGAGGGCAGGTAAAAGCTGTAAGAACAGCTTGAGGTGATGATGATGATGGTGATGATGATGATGATGATAGTGGTGGCCATTTATGGCATCCCCATCGATTTAGGGGGGCGATAAATTTCTGCCTAGTACATATGAGCCCCTTACATGCTACCAACCCCTAACACCCTTTCCAGTTGCGTGGGATGGCAAACCGGACGTCCGTCTGGTTGACCTCTCTGCCCTCTCCCTTTCTATCACTTTCTTTTTCCTCACACCGGGGTACGACGCGATAGTGCTCCAAATTGCACTGTACTTGGGTACCAGTTTTCTTGTAATCATGATGACGATCACTATTGGCGTCTCTTTTGAAACGGGGCGGCGACAAATTGTCACATAGCCTGATTGACCTAGTGAGGTCCAACTACGACCTAACCTATCGCAATCGCGCATTTTGCCTAATCTATCGTTGATCTATTCGCAGGGTGCCTCGAGACACCCGATCTATTCTGGCATTTGCGCGCCACCTTGGGGCCATGGCCGCCACCTTGACCGTGGCTCCCGTCAGCTGTTCCAACTCCTTCTCCAGGACTGTTAGATTCCTGCCCGTGTGCTGTACTGCCGTATCTGTACGTGCGTGTGTATGTATCTGTGTGTGTGTGTTTGATTTGTTTATTTTGTTTGTTATTTTGTTTGTTGTTTTTGTAAGGAGGGGCACATTTCTCAAACTAAGCGCGACGCGACGCCTTCTAGCGGACGTCTTTTGATTGCCCCAGAGGAGACTCTCTAGCTATTTCAGACGATGAAAAAAAAGAAGGAACAAAAAGAAAGAAAGAGAGGAGAGTGAAAAAGGAAGGTTGATATAGGTAGGAGGCGGACGAGGAGGAGGGCACCGTAGCAACAGATTGACACCTCGTCTGCATGTCGCTTGAGGGTGCCGCTGGATTTGTACCGGTGCGAGTGTCGGAACTGGGAGAGTCGCAGTACGACCTCCAGCAAGGCTCTTGGAGCGCCGGAATATTTTCTCATCTTCCTTTTTTTTTTTTTTTTGGTGTCGTTGTTGACAGAGGGAGATGAGGGAGACGGAGTGGCTCCCTCCCCCCACCTCGAATTCCTCGCTCTCGCTTGATACTCGAACAAGCGGTAGGGAGGTGCGGGGATATTGCATCGAATTGCAGGAAGTAGTGGAGTCTCAGTCTCAGCCGTGGCCCGAGAGAAGGATATTATATATGTCACGGAGATTTCCTATTATTTTTTTTACGCCATCGGTCGTGCGCTCTACGACGCGATCTCTTTTCAGTCTTCGTGATTTGCAGTTTGTGACACCAAGGACGCGTCCCGTGACGGAGCAGCTTCCTCGAACGTGCCATCTATTTTTTTGGCGACAGAATGTATTAGGACCACTTGTCAAGACATAAAGCACATAAAGGCTTGGTGACTATACTGTGGCGTTCTACCGCTGGGCACGAGGTCGCAGGTTCGCCTCCCGGCAGTGTGGCTGAAGTATTCCGATTGGAGCGAAACGCAAAAACCTAGTTTAGGGTGTCCGTTGAGCAGCAACTCTTTTATCAAAAGTAACGCTGAACAATCCACAACGGCCATTTACAGGGCCAGCTGTTTTACTACTACTACTACTACTACTACTACTACTGGATGTGATATGTTGCTTCGCGCGTTCGTATTACTAGATACACCACACGAAAGAGAAAGAATAGAAGGCTATGAATGGTTTCTTTTGATTTCACTTTTGGATTTATTGTTTATATGTTTATAGTGCGTTTCTTTCAACCTGTTAATATGCGTGTCATGCCTGACGATCATTATAATAATAATAATAATAATAATAATAATAATAATAATAATAATAATAATAATAATAATAATAATAATAATAATAATAATAATAATAATAATAATATCCGTAAATGGACGCCGCGTCCACGCAATTGGGAAGGATAAAAGAAAGATGACAAGAGAGTGACGCAGCGCAACCCATCACATGACGCACAAGACCTAGAAGGAGTAATACAGTCGAGATTCGAGTCGCAGGCTAACAAGAATTTCACAACAGCAGCGTGTCTTTCGTATCAACTTGAAGCATGTTGTTTCGAGGATGAGACGTCAGTGAGCAAAGACCGCGAAAAAAATGTTTGCCACTGACGGGTAAAACCAATCAATCAATCAACCAATCAATCAACATAAAATGCACCGAAGTGGAAACGACCAAGAAACAGCGAGAAGAAAGAGCGAAGGCAGGGATGTTGACCGGAAAAAAAAGATGCGGTTGGCTACCCTGCATTGGGGGAGGGGAGCATTAGAATAGAGAGATAAGAGAAGGAGGGAAGACGCAGTACTATCCGCGCACGCGGGCGCCGTCAGTGGCGCTAGAACAGCCCAATCGTCCTCAAAAAGCACGAGGGTCACTTCCCAGCCTTGTGTGCATACGAGCGATGAGAGTAACGTTCCAGCAACGTCTGCACCACATTGGACGATCGTCCAACGGTCGCCCTGCGTTCGACAGTAATCTTCCTTGTAAGTCACGTTTGTTACCACACGAAGCAAAGGGGAGAAGAAGCCAAGCAAAGCCTGTTTGAAACAACGGTCTCGTTTAGTTGAAATGTGGAAATAATTCTGAGAAAGCAAATAAAGTGGAACAAACGACAACTCGCCACCGGCGGTGGACGAACCCACAACCGTTACATGATGCACGCGATGCTCTTCCAATCAAGCCTTCGCGAAGCAAGCGGGGATTACTTAAGACGCGTGGATCCGAGTGCCAGCGTGTCGCTGGTTTGTGTAACGAGGAGACTCAATTCAATCCTCTCAAATTAACGTAAGTGGCCATCTTCAATGAATGCTGAACAATTCTGGCCACTTAGCAAGAAAATGTAACAAAGCGAACAGATGAAGGCTCTTAAACCGAAATTTTGTATTCGGAAGCCGTCGCCTATATAGCTAACGTGTGGTGACGTTCGTCGGGTTTCCTAAACAATAAGTAACATAATATAAAAAGCCAGACTAGCGCATAGTACTCGAATTGCTAGGAAGACTTTCGTTCAGACTTTTAGAATTGCATCAAACCAGTGTTGAGATTGATGAGCTCCTGATTTTCTTTGGCACAATGTGGGCGGAGATGTTAACGGCATTTCGAATCGAGTGTTCGTCGGAAGGCAGCGTTTGTGAACCTTGACGATCGTTTCATTTCATCTCTCGTATTGAAGTCTATAAACACGTTAATAAAGTTCTTTCCATCAAAATATTTAAGCCTTCTGCGAAATAAAAATAAAGCGGGGGGGGGGGGGGGGGGGTCAATGTCTGCCTATCTTCACTTTTTCGCTATACTCCAATCGCGTATTTCATATAATAAAATGCCTAAACGACGACGTATCGACGTCCTTTGAATATCGCGAATAACGTGACGGCCACCTCAGACATTTGAACAGCCTGCTAGTCTGACGGAGGAAATTCCTTACCTAGACCCATATTAGACCGGAAAATAGTGCAAAAGGTGGATAGCCGGGCTTTTTGGTACAAGGACATGCGCAGGGCGTTTCACTTAACTTGGGCCAAACTTTACAAATATGCAAATGTCACGTGGCTGGACAAAGCCAAGGTAATGTTGTTTGCCGTCGCTTGGAGATACTCAGATAATTTTTTGCATTCCGTCCAATTACATAATTAGCCATAATTAATTAATAAACGTCTCAAATATTATATTTAGATTAAATGTGGCAATGAGAAAATTGTAGAGCAACATGAGAAACTCGCGATACAGCTTTCTGTCACTCAATACGTGCTACATAAAAGTGTTTTTCCGAGCGTGAAAGATGTCCGCGAATGCACGCAAAATTGACGCTTCCTTTCTTTCTTTCTTTCTTTCTTTCTTTCTTTGTATCCCTTCCTTTCAGAATATCCACTTGAATTGGAGGTCTGGTCCGCAAATACGGCAAGAAGGTTTTATGCCACATAAATCGTAAGCTGTGGAGAATCACTGAAGTGGGCTTCACCGCACATGCATTGTTATTGCGGCGAAGACAGTTTCGGCGAACGATGGAGTCACGCACGAACGCACGGGGGAGCTTGGGGGGAACGTGGCATACACCGTTGCTAGATAAATGATGCGTGTGTAGTTCTAGAATTCCACCTGCTTCTTATAGTATTCTCACAGAAAAATATCGTATTGAGGCGAGATTCGTGAAGGGTTTCGTTCAATTGAACATTTTTTACGGCATTTCTTAATAATGTGGCACTAAATTAAAAACAAAATGTTAAGAAAAACGCATGAAATCGTTGCACTGCATTCAGAACGCTTCAATTTCAGTGCAGGTGCATCCACTGGCAAAATATCGAACACAGCTCATGGCGCGCAAGTTCGGATAAGTTTCCCCTCATAACACATTTACGGATGTCACAGCGCAAAACTTGCATACCAGGTGTGAGTCGGCGCTCTTCATCTTCGAACGAAGTTAAAAGGCGAGCAAAGGAAAAGAAAATTATTTTATAAAAGAGAGAATTTGAGTGATTTCCCCGGCTCTGAACTTAATTACTGGGTCTGTACCTATTCCCCCAACTTGCCACAACTTCCCCAACTTTGCACACACACACACAAAAAAAAACACCTGCAATCTAGCGCAAACCTCCCCATTTGTATTCTACGAAAAGAGCACGACCAGAATGACTGCGCGATTGCACAACCAAGTTCCGAGAGAAACGACATTGCAGTTAGTTTCGGTTGGAACTACTACCGGTATTACCGGCTGCAAACGGTGCTACCGACAGTTCCGGTACTACCGGTACTACAGTAGTCGGTATACTTTCGGCCGGAACTATCTGCTGCTGGAACTATATTGACTGCTCGTTCAACCCAGCTCAAGCACGTTCCCCTTCCAAGTAGGCACAAATACCACCGCTGTCCTTTTCTTCGCATAAAAATCCCAAATACGCAATGAGCTCGCTCCTGATTGAAATGCACAGGCGGAATTCTATTTCTAGCCCTAATTGAGATGCCAACACACAAGAGAGGAACGTGCAACAACGACATGGTCCTTTTCTCACCCCTCCCACGAGCGTCGGGAGCTCAGCGGCAGTTCGGCTTCGCTACAAGACACGGACCCGATGAAAGCGTGCCGACTACCGCTATCTGCGCAGGGAAAATAACCGCGCGCCGAAAACAACGGACCGACCTTGTTTCCCGCGTTTTTCGGTAAACGCGTTCGTCGAATAGAGACAGATGAGGGATAAACTTCTCCGTTTTCAGAAGGAGCGTAAACAGAAAAGAGGAGGGAGAGTGGGGGAGAGGCGGAGCTGGGGGGAGAGGGTGAGGAAGGGGGCGGAGGTGAGGGTGCACGTTGCTGAACAACTTCAGCGAAAAAAAAAAAGAAGCTACGATCGTGCTCGGGCGCTCCTACATAAACGTGCAGTGTTCTCTGCAGTATATAGTATACGCCGCTTTCCCTTCTAGTCACGAAAGTGGGCGTGTCGTGGAAAGCTTTGCACGGTATATGTAGAGTTGAGGAAGAGGTAGGCGTCGTTGGTTTCGCTGCGGTTTTCACCGTCGTTCACCCATGAGCTTGCCCCGGCCTACACAACACTGCGAATACTCCCCCCACTTGTCGTTATCTTAAACCCTATCCCTGCCTAGGCACTTTCGCGAGAAGTCGTGAACAACGTACCTCGTCGGAATGGGTGGGTGCACGACTGTTGAGTTCCTCTGCTAACTCAGTTTCGTGGCGGTTTTTTGTTTTTGTTTTTGTTTTTCTGTCTCTCCACATATGTCGTGGTTCCGCGAATATAACCCGGCCCTGCGTTCACCCCGATGCTGTATTAATGTCGTTTTAAATTGTAACCTGTACGCGTGAAGTAAAGAAGCATCATTCCTATAGGTTAGTACGGACAGAGTTTCTTTTTTTTTTTTTACATACTGCAGATCCATCACTACCCGTGAAGGAGTAAGTACGCGAACGGATTTTGCTGACGCGGATGACAAAAATTTCCGCAATCATCATTAGCAGTGATAAAATGCCACGATGAGAATTGGATACACCTGACGTGGTTTTATAAGGGAACGAGTGGTATCACAACACGCGAGCAATGTTGGGTACATTACTACTACGAGATATGGCCGACACAAAAAAAAAAGGGGGGGGGGGGGAGTACCTGTGGGCATGAACGCCACTTAAAGGTTGACCAGATGTGTTTCAGTGATTCAAGATCGATGAGAGCTTAAAAGGTCCCTGCAGATAATGAAATCAAGCTATTTTGGACTGATCGTGGTGTATATATATATATATATATATATATATATATATATATATATATATACAGCTTCAGGAGTGTGAAAACCAATCACGATGATTGTTTCCTTGCCAGGCTTATTGAAAATTGCGTTACTTCTCTGCACAAAAATTTCCAAATCTACCCTTAGACAATTTGCAGGCTCAGGTCCTCAATGATATTTTAAAAGCCATTCGCTGCTTTGCCGAACATGCCTATTCCATGCGCACACCGCCTGATGGCAAAATATTCGCCTTTAATTTTTTGACTTAATCTTCCCCAATGTTAACCTTCGGAATAATTATTATAATCGCGCAGTGAATAACAGATATTAACATCGTTTCCCAGTCACGGCGGCCCCATTTTGATAAAAATTGCAGGAGCTTAACGTTGTGGCTTTTGCGGCGCAGAAACATGAGCACTGCATGATGTTGCAAGCTGCATAGGATGAAGGTCCGCTCAATTGTATTTCAATATGATTTAATGTGCACCGCTTGACTGAAGCTTCGCTTCAGACGGATATCAACATGTGTGTTCGATACGTAATTTTTTTTTGTAACAGATGATAGACCATATACTATAGACTTTACAAACTGTTGACTCGGCGGCCATTGAAACTGCCTGCTTTAGTAGCACCTACATCGCCATTGGGTCGACAGACCATCGGTTCGAAGGCCTTCTACATAACGTCGGGAATTCAGTATAAGGCAGCTAGTAATAACAACACCCATGGCGTAAGGGGACGATAGCTTAGAAAAAGGAAGTCCTGAGTGATCCATCCGAAGCATCAGCACTGGCAAAACGATTAACCGTGGCGAAACAATGCTTCCATCAACTTGACGACACATTTAGTTCAAGCTTGAAAGTTGGACTAATTGGTTGCAGCACTCACACGACAACCACAGCTGATGACAGCATGGTGACGATGGCGCTGCAATTCCGCCATCTTTATTTTCTCTTTCTTCTTCTTCTTTTTTTAAGGCGATAGCAATAGATAGGACACTGACCGGCATTCGTTGTATGGTGCGGACGCAAAATAAGGTGCGCTTATTCTGGAGGCCACGTAATCGAATGTGTGTGTTGGCCGATCCCGATGCCAGAGCAGGATGTGCGTTCCCGTAGGTAGTAGTACGGTTTTTAATGGTGGCTGATCTCGGAGGCAGTGTAATCAAATTGCGTGGGTGGGCCCACTCTGATAGTAATATCGCAATACCGTGGCTTAGGGTTACAGCATGATTACGTGCGAGTGTTAGTATCAATGGATTCGTTATTGATTGATACTACCAGCGCAAGATAAGCCGGGAAACAAAGAAAAGAGCGTCAACACGAGTCTTCATGGTCTTTTCGGTTCGTGGTTTTCGGCTCATGGTTCATGGCACACACGAGCCAACGCACACAGCTGTGTACGTTCGCTCGTGTGTGCGTGTGCGTGTGCGTGTGCGTGTGTGTGTGTGTGTGTGTGTGTGTGTGTGTGTGTGTGTGTGTGTGTGTGTGTGTGTGTGTGTGTGTGTGTGTGTGTGTGCGCGCGCGCGCGCGCGCGCGGAGAGTCGTTAGAAGGGAGAGAGAATCAAGTTAGCCTGGCAATAGCAAATAATATGCAAACAAATATCCAGAAGAAACTCGGAGAAAGGCTGCAGGAAGCCCCGCCATTTCAATTGTTATAAGCCTAGTAATTACCAAAATGGCATTAAAACGCTACTACACGTAGTTATACGTTGCAAAAGGAAATCAACGCAGAAATAGGCGAGAAATGCGAACACTGTTCCCACAATCAACAACATGACAAGAAGGCAGATCTGAATCTTAATAGTTCAGTACTTAGTCAAATAGTTCGGAAGCAGGTGGTAGGAAGACCGTCGAGATGATGATGATTATTTCTAATGGCATCGCCTTTGAAATGGGGCGGCGACAAATAAGCACCTACCCTGAATGAGCTAATAAAGTTTTACAATATCTGATGTGTTGCCCTCTCGCATTCGTTCTATTCTTCTTCTTCATTAAAAACTCTATACACTTCACAGTTACTTGCGCCCGTGACGATACCGCACCCACCTCTTCCCTACTCTCTCTCTCTATCTTTTTTCGTTTTTTTAAAGCCAATATTCCTAACGGCTGCTCGTTTACCTCGACTGCAGTGCATCTAACGCTTCTCATCAGCTTTGAATCTCAGGTGGATGCTCGCTAAAGTCCTCGTCAAGTGGCGGCCTGCGCTGCGCCACCTCTCGGCCAATAGAGACACCAATCATTTTACTTAGCCGTCCACGTACTGCTCCGCCGAAACGATCGCAATTCGAGTGCCAGGATCGCCTTTTTGTAGCCGCTCACCTCGCCTCCCCCCTTTGTGATGGATGCCCTCCTTTTCACCAAAAGTCACGACCCGAGACGGCCCACTCGGAGATGGAATCTGGCTACCGCCGATTATCGGAGGAAAGAGAAAAAAAAGGAAACGGCCCGCGCGAGGAGACCGAAGAGATGTATAATGTCGAATGTTGTTGGGAAGGCGGTGCCTTTTTTCTGCTCCGCGGCGCCTGTGACGACTCCAACAATCGTGACTGGACATGTGAGGTCTTCTTTTTCTAGGGCCAGTCCTCCGGCGCGAATCGCTGTCTTCTTGCAATACGTTATTGGCTATTTCTTCTTGTTGTTGTTGTTTTCTTTTCTGACGCAGATATGTGCGCGGGGCCCGTGCACCACCTTGCTTGCGCTGAGTAGTCACCCCTCCGTATACCGCGAAATTGCGGAGCTGCTGCAACAAGTGGAAGATTATTAACATTAGATCGCACTTTTTACAGCGAAGTTGGCTGTGGCTAGGGTTCTCTGCATTTTTTTGTGTCCGTCAACAGATCGGCGTGTGCAAAAACTCAGCTCCCGAATTCGATGCAATATCGCTTCATTCTCTGCAAAAGATTGCACGTCTCATCACTTGAATGTGCATTTTCAGTAGTTATCAATCCGCACCATTTTCTAATTAAGTAGACTCGCAGGTAGATTATAAGGGTTTCTCAAAGATTTTTTGCCGCTGTGCGACCCGTGTTGACATGTGTACGCTCGCACCGCCCTCTCTTTGTAGTCGTTCCAAGCGCTTGCGTGCCTAGCTTCCTTCCGCTCTCCCGGCGTGGCGGTCCCGTCGCGCGTGTGTAGTTTCCTCCGGCTCCCCGAGGTGGCGGTAGTCTCCCACGCGAATGTATGCCGCCGATCAAGGCCGCCGATCAAAATAAAAGTGTGTGAATGTGTATTTCTTCCGGATGACCGCCGTCGCCGCTCAAGAGAAATAAAATTTGCTCATACCTTTGATCTAAATTCTGTGTCACCTCTATGTCGTGTGCTAAACTGTTTCGCTGGTAATCCACCTTCACGGCAGCGGAATGGCGTGTCATTTTTTTCTCATAATCTAGCAGCTTCGTCAAAAATTGGCATGATCACTATAAAAAAGAGAGATAATTTATAACCATTATTAATTAAATATGGGGAGTACCGACCACTAGGTTAATGGGAAGCGAGGACTTAATATTATGTTTCCATTGGGAAACGTGATCATTCCCCCTTCGGGAGCATGTGCCCATATGTTGAATGTAACAACAGCAACAACAACTCCCTTTAATATTCCGGATACTTCCGAATTCGTCAGAGCAAAAGCACACCCGTACGTATTTGACATCTCGTTTAGAGTAAACCCAATATGGAACACTGTGTTGGGTCCTATACCAACTATACCATAATGCTAGACACGAGCTAATACACTTTCTCTCTCTCTCTCTGTATATATATATATATATATATATATATATATATATATATATATATATATATATATATATCTGCTTGTAGGTAGCATATGTGGGTTTATTGACCAGTTGCCATCACCCAAAAAGATCACGTGCTCGTGACGCCTGCGGCAGAAAGGATGTTCCACATCCGCCCTATGGTTTGTGAGTGGTGGCGCTGGCTAACACTGTCAGGGTTAGTTCTAGTTGTAAAAACATAAATACCCCAGAAGGTGGATGGGAAAACGGTCCCGCGGTAGCTCAATGGTGAGAGCATCGCACGCGTAGTGCGAAGACGTGGCTTCGTTCCCCACCTGCGGAGAGTTGTTTTTTCATCCATTTTCATTTTCATTAATTTATCATTTCTTTAATTCAATTAATAAGTACAAGTAATTTCCCCTATGTTGTCCTTGGTGTTATTGTTTGTTGGCTTCTTATGATACGCTTATTAAAAAAATCGGGCCCCTCGGTTCCCTTTCTGCTCGTTCATATATATACATATATTATGCATTTCAATTTTTTGCGCAAGTAATGTCCGCCCTTTTCGTCTAGACCAGCTCATGAACTAGAATGGTTCTGTCTGCCACAGGCAACCTTTGACAATTTTTGAAAGTGTTCGCTGAAACACCCTGCATAGGCCAAAGTAAACCCGGGAGCAACAAGTGAAGGAACGTTGGATGATGATGATGATGATGATGATGATGATGATGATGATGATGATGATGATGATGATGATGATGATTTAATGCATCCCCTTTGAAACGGGGCGGTGACAAATAGTCACCTAGCCTGCTTGATTTATACAGGTATTCTATACACGTTTTTTATCTAGCATTTTGTGCACAATTCATTCATCTTTTTTTTTTTCCTCAATTGGATGGCGCGAAAGTATACTTTGTACCGCTACCTATGACTGCAAGAGATCAGATCAGGTTGTATCAATCTCTTCCCTGATTTTTTTCCACCAATACTCTAAACGTCTGCTGTATATCTCGACTGCTGACCGGTTGATACTTCCATCCACTTTAAATCCAAACGCGTCTGAAAGGTGTACGTTACTTACGGATCTCACTAGGAGAATCCCTTCGCATTCCATTAGGATGTGTTGACTGGTCTCCGAATTTTTGCTGCAGCATACACATGCCTCATCTAGTTGCGAATATTTGCTCCGGTATGTTTTGGTCCTTAGGAAACCGGCTCGAACCTCAAATAGCAAGGCATTGGCCTTTGTGTTTTCGTACAGATAGAATCATTTTGAAGCAACGACTCCTAGCGATGGCATACAGGTTCCGATCTAACACGTGAATATCAACAAAGTATAGCTTTCGTGCCAAACATCTACCTTCTCGTGGAATACGTCGTGTAGTTCGTTCACCGCGAGCTGCTACAGCTTTTCGAATGCAAATTTGGGTTCTTCCTTTCAGATTTCTGGAAGGCAACACCTTATGATTGTGATTCGCAGACCTCGTTGGCAGCATGCACATTCCGAGTACCTACGACTATGTCTTATGCTAAATGCGGAAAGTCAGTTTAACGCTAACTGGTGAGGTTGCACGTCACCAGTTACACACACACACACACACACACACACACACACACACACACACACACACACACACACACACACACACACACACACACACACACACACACACACACACACACACACACACACACACACACACACACACACACACACACACACACACACACACACACACACACACACACACGTGCGTACATACATACATACATACATACATACATACATACATACATACATACACACATACATACATACATACATACATACATAGTGTTGCCGGTATCTATGCGCAGCCAAGCTTACATTAAACCCTAGACAATTAACGTTGATGCTTGCAGTTGTCTTTACTGTCGTCCTATGCAACAATACTTGTGTTTATCAGCCACAAAGGCCATAACTTTAATCCCACGCAATTTTGTACGTTGTACACCGCTCACAAGCTATGCCGAGGTGCAAACACCAAATCGGGCAGATGCACAGTGTGCGATGTTTATACGGCCATATGTCAGGAGGATTACAGCGATGTATGGGATATCTTCATGGGACCCGAAAGCCACCCCTTTTATTAGGGGCATTTAGTGGTGCTCGAAATAAATAAATAAATAAATAAATAAATAAATAAATAAATAAATAAATAAATAAATAAATAAATAAATAATATTTCTCGACGGAAGAATGGCGATGATAGGTCTATGCACAGAGAGGTATAAAACATATCTAGCGAGATTTAAAGATTCTGTACTTTCTGTGTCCTAGTGGTGCACACCCAAGGACGGGAGCACACCGAGTGGCATATACCAAATGGCTAAATAAAATAAATTCAAGTAAATCAAATAATCCTTCCAATATATTGCGCTATTCCGTTAAGAGATATATCTTGTTTTTAGAGATACTTTAGATCCAACATTGTGTAGAGGTTTCATGTATAAATTTATCATTACTATTATTTTTTACAGAGAACAGACGTCCGTCAACTGACACTAATTTGTCGGTCAGCATACAGGGGTTATGGTCCGACTCTATTAGCCGGTACTTGCATTCGGCGCGCATGTATAACCTTTGTATATATTATGCACAAATATATCAGCCTAGATACAGACCGACGCAGCGGCGGATAGCAGCAAGCCACGGTAAACGAGGGAAGGTAGGAAAGGAAACCGTCTCCTTTAAAAGCGCGCACATTAACACATCCTACGCTCTCGAAATGCACAAGCGCAGACGTTAATTGCAAATTTATAAGTCTCATTAATGCCTGCATCTCGCAAGAATGCTATAAGCTCCTTAAGGGAGCGCACTTCCGAGTCGGTACGCTGCCACGGTACACTGCTGAAGCCGCGTGTCGTGTCCCATGTGCAGAACGTTTCTAAAGACTATGTATGTATGTATGTATGTATGTATGTATGTATGTATGTATGTATGTATGTATGTATGTATGTATGTATGTATGTATGTATGTATGTATGTATGTATGTATGTATGTATGTATGTATGTATGCATGTATGTATGCATGTATGTATGCATGTATGTATGTATGTATGTATGTATGTATGTATGTATGTATGTATGTATGTATGTATGTATGTATGTATGTATGTATGTATGTATGTATGTATGTATGTATGTATGTACAATCTTCAAAACCTCATTTCATCATTCTGCTGACCGTAAATGGATGCTAAAGCACCGTTTTCTTTCGTCCATGCTCCATTTCAGCAGATAAACCCCCACTAAACAGCCTATTTTCCTGTCGCGCATGTATGCTTGCTGCCGCCCCCCCCCCCCCCCCCCTCCTGCACTCACCCTGCGTGCATTCCTTCTGTACCCTCTCTCCTCGTATCTGCTTGTCGCTTCTGATGTACAGTAGCGAACCATGTGTTATCAGCCCGGCCTATCTCGCCCGCCTGTGGACTCGCACACCCTTCTCTTGCGAAAAATTAAAATAGATATCCGTGACCTCCACGCCCACACCATCCACAGCCTCTCGTCTCGCGCGCCATGATGACTGATTTTCTTATGAAAGGGTAGGTGAGAGAGCCCTTGAGAAGGAGAATACTGACGTCCAATATCATGAGCCTCATCCCCGCTTTCGTAGACTCAGCTTAACGTGAAGCGCATGCTTGACTTGACTTAAGTGACGCCTGTCTTGAACGCGCCGAAGGAAACGCAACGAGCTTCCTTGGCACGTTCACGCCAAGCGTCATTTAGATCAGGTCAAGCAAGAGATCCAAGCTAATATGCATTTCAGAATACGGAAGTAAGTCATGAACCACAAAGGCAGCATTTCTATCAAGCTCGTATCATCTCATTCATAGCCTTTCGTTGATTGATTCCTTCGTGCATTCATTCACTGTCTTAACCATCCTTGGAATCCATGCTCTCACGTATTCATTCATGCCCATGCACTTGGCCGCTCCTCACCGATTAATTGTTCCTCACTTTATGGTAATTTGTTGATAAAATTTCCGAAACATCTATTGATTGACTGAGTGTCTTAGTCACGAAATCGAAGTCGCGCAGCTGGACGACTTGCCATGGTTGCACACTTCGGATAGAACGCGACCATATGTGGACGACATATCCTCTTGCTTGTTTGCTCATTCATTCATTCATTCATTCATTCATTCATTCATTCATTCATTCATTCATTCATTCATTCATTCATTATTCAACAAGTCAGTCAGTCAGCCAGTCAGTCAGTCATCTGGACTGCGTAGAGGATACTGGTGCGTTATGCACACTTTATGCTGAACCTGTTCCGGAACGTGATCCGCACTGAGATATTGATAGGCTGAGAACGAGAGAGAGATAACGATATTAAGAAACGAATGCAACGCACTCTGTACTGGCGAAGGAGCGCCTTGCCCGAGAGAGAGGACGTGGATATCGTGGTATAGGCCGGCGCGTGCGTAGGCGGATACAGCTGTGACCGCGGCCCGTGCCAAGCCCGTGTCGCCGCCAAAGCAGCTGACGACTGCGTCGCCCGCAACTATACTACGCCGGAGGGCCCCGTCGCTCCGACACTGACGTCGCGGTCGTCTCGCGATAAGCGAGCGATAGCCCTTGTGTGTAGTACGTCGAGCTGTGACGGACGTTTCCTCTTTGATACCGCGCGAGCGAGCGGCGCCGCTGTAATTGCGCCGGCAGGAAGACGAGGCGGAACTCCGATACCCATCCTTAACGCTCTCGGCGGTGGAGATTTCGAAGAGATAACTTTAAAATTGGATTCGCGTGGGAGGATACGCCGTACGAGGGGCTTTATCACACTTAAATGGTCGTATATACGAAAGCAGAGGAAGCATCTAGGGGAAGTTGACGGTCAGTTTTAATGGAAATCTAGAAATAGTAGGAAAGCGAATATGAAAGTGGACGAAAAGACCACTTGCCACAAGTGGGAAATAATGAAAGGTTTGAAAGGACGCTCCCCATCCGCCGCTATGGCCATGCGTGGCGCTGGCTAAGACTACCATGGGTTAATCTTTTAGACATGCGAAAATACCCCGAAAAGTTAATGCTTTACTGCTGCCGCCGGTAGCTGATAACGATGAAGCGACGCACGCGCAATGGGGTGCAATGCGTTTTCGACTCCCACCTGCGACAAGGTTGTTCTTTTTTTTTTTCGCCCACTTTGATTTCAGATTTTCTTAGTATTTCTACATTTCATGTAACACTGGCAATCAATTTCCCCTGCGATTTTTTTCATTTTATTGTCCGTTTGCTTCGCATAAAATGAAAAAAAAAAAAAAAAAGATCGCGCCTCTTGCCACGCCTTCGTCTTATCGCCCAACGGTTATTATAGACTGACGTGATTCTCTGTACATGTATTAATGCACACTGCCTTCAGTCCGTGTCAATACTAGAGTGTTTTAGAGTAGGGGACGCAAGCGGCTTGCGTACGAAAGAACTAGGAGGCATGGTACTGCGCATGCGCAGTAGGGGACGCTGGCGGCTCGCATACGCAAGAACTAGGAGACGTGGTACTGCGCATGCGCAGTACCATGTACTGCGTACGCAAGCCGCTTGCCTCCCCTACTCTAAAGCTTTCTACCAACTCGGGAGCGATTTCGCAAGAATATCCATCGTGAATGTTGTATGAAAGCTGTCTAACCAACTTGTCAGCTTTCGGAAGAACCCACCGCGGTATCTTAGTCGCTATGGCATTGCACTGCTGAGCTGGAGGTCGCCGGTTCGATACGTGCTTGGGCGGCCGCAGCGTTTTGGTGGGTGCAAAATGCAAGAATGCTCGTTTACTTGAGATTCAGGTGCACGTTAAAGAACCCCAGGTGATATCAGGAGTCGCTTACTACGGCGTGCCTCCTAATCCTACAGTGGTCTGACAAGACAAGCCCCAGAACTTCATTAATTTGAGCAAAATTTCGGATTAATGACATCACCATTCTTCATTCGCGCCAAACGGCGCAATAGGACCACGTGCTCTCTATCGTTCGAGTACTTGCCGGGCATGTTTTCCGGTAAGTGTTTTCTTTAAATATTCTCTCGGCGCTGTACTTGTAGGCCATGTTGTGCACCTATCTCCGGAGAGAAAGGTAGCTTATTGTGAATATCGGTGCTTTCTGCGATCAGTGTACGTATAGAGATAACGTAAATAACATCCGTGCTTGGGGCCGTTCTTGCAGGGTGATTTAGTGGCACATTCAGAAGGATACAGATAGGGAAGATCAGGTCGTGGGTTCAGCGCCGAGAACTGGAAATGCTCAACTTAGAACGAAACGTATGTTTGCATGAACCAGATCAACAGGGGCGTGGTGTCATGCCGCCTTCACTCACGCGAGAAAACCAACAAAATGTGAACCGCACAAGCCTAGAAAACCTACCCTGGAATTCGTTCTGTCGAGCGCTGTATGTCGCTCCGGTTATCAACACTAAATAACTTCAGCGGCTTCTTGCAGACCACTTGGCAGTGGTTTGGTGTATGACTGATGTCGCTTCGCTTTGGGCACGCAACAAACAAACAAACGCACACAAGCAAGCAAGCAAGCAAACAAACGAACGAGCAAACAAGCTGATATCACGAGTCTGGGCACGCAGATTTATAGAAGCGGTTCGACGTAAATTCAACTTGGCAGTGTTAATGTAGCAGTAAAAGATCTGAATCGCAGACGCCGACCACGTCTTCAGATAGGACTTTGTTTCAAAGCCCGCATGGCTTCTTGTTTATTTTACGCAGGCTTTCTGTTTTCGTGAGGTACCGTATGTAACAAGCATTTTGTACCCATGGTCCCCTGCTCAGCGGCGTAACGCCGGAGTCACCGAGTTCACACACCGGTTTAGCAACCTTTCTCAGACCTACTTGAGACGCTGCCGAGTTCAGCAGAAGCAGGGAAGCGACGTGTACAGAGGCTTTTCAGGCGCCAGTGTGAGCTCTTCGCGGTAAGATAATGCATTCACGAAAAGGCGCCCGCGCACAGCGACAGTTGCTGTCGCGTTGCACTGCGGCTCGAGTCTCAAGCCGAGATAAGGCCGGATACGTCTTTCTGGATTTTTATCGGTGCCTTCTTCTCGGCTTGCTTTTCCCATAATGCGCACTGATGAGTCCGCAGTCTATTTGGATCACGAGACGTTCACTGTCAAAGTGCTCAGTCTACCTGTTTGGCACTGTTCATGAACGAAAAATATCTTCCGACGAAAAAAACATTTAAAAAGACGCTCCAGATGCTTCTGCATTCCATTTCATGCTAGATTCCAGTCAGTCTGAAATGACTCTCTTCGAAATTAGCTGGGATCGAAGTACACCCCTGCAGTCGTTTCTGGTCGAACGTTTGCTGCGTGGACGAATTAACTTTTCCGGGTTCTCGCCGTCTGTCTCTGTGACAACTGATCATTCTTTGCAAATATATGTGACGCCTTTCCTCCACGCAGTCGCCCACCTTTTTTTTATTTTTTTATGGGGAACCAGCGGCGGTCAAGAGACGCTACGGTTGTTTGAGTGGTTCACTGAAAAACGCTGACGGCCGTCCGGTAATGGTGTCACGGAAATAGCTTTGCATCTCGATTGAGAAACGAAACACTGCTGTGACGATAGTTATTTTTTACCCGATGTGTTCAGCCAATCCGTGTCTATACGGCTGTGCTCGCACAAGGAACGCAAGTTCCATCACGTCAGTGCCCTGATCAGGTCAGAAGCTGGACGCATATGCCTCCTGATGAGCAGTCAATTTGCCGGTACGATATCGCAGGTGATGATTCTGATGACTGGGGCCGCATTCACAAAAAAAAAGCCTCTTACATTAGAATTGTTCGCAGGAGAAAATTTCAACAAATCCTGATGCTAGACATATTATTAGCGATAGTGGTTGGCCACACAATCAATCAATCAATGTATCAATCAATCAAATGAACATTTCGGTAGAACCAACGTAACCTTTGCAAGTGTCCCTCAGCGTATCATGTAATGTAGTAACGCCCACATACCCACTAACACACTATATAGTATTGGACACCAAACAAACAGCTTTGTGAATTCGGTCCCTGTTTCCTCTGCTCGCTAGAGCAGGCCTAATGCTGCAACGTCCAGCGATCGGCTCGCTGGCTCGCAAGTTTCTCTGAGCGAGTGGCTCTGGTATTGCTGGTACTATTAAATGCGCTATGTGTTAATCGACGTTGATCGCTGATAACACCGGAAAAGGTGGCACTGTAATATCGTCGTTTTAATATCACTGAATGGTCACGAAAGTGTACCGTTTGCTATTCGAGGGTCTACTATAGAACAAAACAGCTGTAGTTAAATGTTGGAAGCCTCTTTGTTTGTCACCTTCGCATTTGTTAAGTGAAAAGAGACCGTGTCAGATAAGGGGAGTATCCGGGGCTGAATGGCAGGCTTTAACATCTCCATTGTGCATTGATAATCAGTCTATCGAATTATTGTAACAAAGTATACGGCGCAAAGAAAATAAAAAGTAGACATAATCACATAGAAGTGCACGAAGCGTGAGCGCTAAAGCAGAAAACACACTATCTAGCCCAGCAAAGCATCTTGCTTGTTCCATCGTACTTCCATCACGCTAAAACCCTCCCCGTGATCCTTTCTTTTAATTATTGCGCTAGTTTCTGTTGCTAGTATATTTTAAACACTAGGCTGTCAAATAGTTTTACTAGAGTGTAACATTCCCATGTCTTTTTGCCCACAGTGTATACAGTACGGGAAATACTTCTGCAGAGCTATCCTTTCATACAGTTTCGAGAGATCGAAAGACGTGCAATCGCCGTCACACTCGACTCGAACATGCCTTCAGGGCCTTTTCACTCCTCCCGCGAATGGTGCAAGGGTTGGAGGTTATCTCATTGCGGTGCTTTTAAAAATTGTCACCTTAATACATCTTCATTCCAAACCATTCGATGCTTGCTCCTTAAAAGGTGTACGTTTTACGAAAATAGTTGTGGTCACTCACTAAGTCCAGGGTGTAAAACAAACAAAACAAACACACAACCTGTGTTTTTCCCCTTCAACTTGTTCGGTGACCGCAACTTCATCATCATCGTGTTATCTGGCCAAACGAATTTCCGTCGAACCCGTGAGTATAGGCACTCGTTTGTTAGAATTAAGCTGCTATCTTTTGTCGTTCGGGTTATACTACATCTCGCGGCGGCTGCACCGCAGCACCCGAACATATCTGAAAGATGTCGTACAAGGTAAACCCGGCATCGATCCAACGACTCCAGGAAGTGGCCCTGTCGAGGGTTATTAGCCAATTCCGGTCATAGCTTGTGTGTTACATATGTTATCTTGTACACGCGTACACCTTCTGATCCTCGTCCTTACACACACACACACACGCGCGCGCGCGTGCCCTGCCAGATCTAGTAGACCTAGGAGTGAAAGGAATGCGACGAAGACCTCTTCAAGAAGGGCCGGCGTTACTGCCCAGCGCAAAAGGCGAAGAAGGGGAAGGGTGTCCGATGAATGGAACTGCATGCTTTTTCTTTGCCGGTCCATATCAGCGACGCTTGAGTTCCGCAAGCGCAAGCCCGTGTGTGTGGAGGCCTCGTGCGCAAACACGGAGAGTTGCAACTTCTCGAGGACCCTTCTCGCCCTTGGAAGATCACCGCCGACCAATCAGAGGCTTCGCGCTGCCGCCGCCGCCGGCGCCACCGCCGACGACAAAGAACGTTGACAACGAACGTTGGCAGGACGCGCCTGCAGGGTCAAAAAGAAAAGAAAAGAAAGAAAAGAAAAAGAAAAAGAAAAGAGGATGCTGTCGCCACCGACACGCCGTGACTCGGCTTGGCTTTGAGTCTCGGTCAGCGGCCGCGTCTCGTTCGGACAGTGTTTCCAAATTTTTTTAAAGAGACGCCTTTCTTTGGCTCTACGCTTAGAACCGTTTACCGTTTAGAAAGAAAAATCCTTCCAACAAATGAGGATACGGAGTCGGCGGAACATGATGGTACGAAGACACAATTAACAGCGCTAGGACAGAACAATATCACTTGCCCATACCTGGGACACTTGATGTCACTAGGTGCTAGTAGGCGCCGATTGAAACGTACCAGCGAACGGGCTTATATAACACGTGTATGCTGATTAAGTATCCCGACCTCCTATTCTGCGAAACGACAAAAAAAAATGACTTCCTACGTAAACTTTCAACATATAGTGTCGGCTCATGGTCATCGATAAAGCTCATTGATCTGTTAATGGAATAGTGAGTAATATTTAACGGATTCTTTGGTTTAGCCGCTCATTAAGTGCCAGTCGGTGTTTGCCCGTTATTGGCCTATCCTCCAGAATTGACATGTCCCTCTACAATTCCTGCCATAAAATTCACCAATCCCAAACCAAACCAAAGCTGTTTTTCTATAGCATCTAACAGGCATCGGCCATAAGCAAAGCTTGGCAAACCTGCGAAGAAGTGACGAAGAACTGCAATATCAACAGGCCGGATTGAAGAGATATCAGAAGAAAATTAGACGGAACAAAGAGAAGAAGAAGGCACAGAAATTCAATGAAAATCATTGTGAAAAACAATAAACATGTGCATATGTAAATATGTTATACGTGTGTGTTCTATAGCGTGTTAGTGTGTCTGTGTGTCTGCATTACATGATATGCTAAGGGACACTTGCACCGCTTGCGTTGGTTCTAATAAAATGTTTATTTGATTGATCGATTGATTGATTGACTGACTGAATCATTGATTGGTCAGCTTTTAAGGGACGCTAAAGAGCTTCACTGAATCAGTAAAGGCTCGTAACACATTCTTCGATAACCACATCTTCATTCATTTGGTGGACAAATGTTATTCCATGTCACAGAACCAACTGGCCCACTACAACACATTGATGGATAAAGTTAAATTTATTCATTGTGGTTATGGTGTTGGGCTGCTGATCACGAGGTCGCGGGATTGAATCCCGGCCACGGCGGCCGCATTTCGATGGGGGCGAAATGCGAAAACACCCGTGTACTTAGATGTAGGTGCACGTTAAAGGACCCCAGGTGGTACAATTTAATCCGGAGTCCCCCACCACGGCGTGCCTCATAATCAGATGGTGGTTTTGGCACGTAAAACCCCTTAATTTTTTTAAAAAATTATTTATTACTGGATAAATTCAAGGCTATGACATCATACTTTAGAACTTCGCGCCGCAATTAAGCTTTGCGCCTGTATGTCAGTATGACCGGAAGGACCTGGCAGTTGGGATAGTTCGTGTGGCTTCACTTCTGACGTAATGGCGCTAGAGAAATTAGGCGCGTACGGAAAAAGACATGGTGGGCACAAGTGCCGACTCTCAACTCAAGCTTCGGAAACAGACAGAATATACTATAGTAACACGTAGCATCAATAGTAACAAAACTTCTGTTTCATGCAATGCGAGAAATGATCAGTGTGTGCACCCATTGCTGGTTGGTTGATTGATCCTACGTGTTATGGCTGAACCCTCTACGAGGGATATAGGCCATGAATAGTTATGTAGTATGGAGAAAAAAAAGAAGAAAAGTGAAAAGAATGTTTGTCAATTAAAAGAGAAGATATTAAAGGTATAATAAGCATATGCATTCACGAATAATCATAATAAATGAGTATAATTGTCTGAAATCTGTTTACATGAATTTTTAGGGATATAGTAAAGAAGAGGTTCTATTAATTTTAGTGGTCATTTACGATGAGAGAAAGAAATTGAGAAGTATTACATGGCAGTTTCTTTCTTTCGGTTATAAAATTATGTATGACATTTGCGCCATAAATATCTACCACTAACTGAAATTATGTATGACATCACATACGTTCCTGTTGTAGCAATCTTGTCGATGCCAGGACAGCACGGCGGCGGCGGTGATGCCAAAGCGCCTCGATTGTCCGTATACAGTCGAACGCCGGTATAACGCAGGAAGAATGTGCTTTATAACGCAGTGCTTTATAATGCACTTAGTTGTAAAGGTTGTGCGCCGCACACCTCACAGTAGAACCGAGACAGAATTATTCCATCGTTTTACAGGTTATTTCGTTATAGAGGTGTTCGTTATAGTTGCGCTCGACTGTAATTGCTATCGCAGAACATCTTAATATTCCTCTCCATTGCCTCTCGATGAGGGTGATTTACATAAGAAGTACGCGCGAACGGAGAAATCGTTTATATCGCCATGCCATCTGCACCAATTTAATGAAGGATGCTCCATTTGAAAGCACAAATCTAAATTTACTGTTAATAGGAATAAGATTATCGATCTAGACCATCAACGGTATAAACCTTTTGAAAAATCGTTTTTTTTTTTTTTAACTGAACAATCGAGTTTACAGCTCTGTACCCAGCAACAAAAAAAAAATACAATTCTGTAATCTGCACCTACTCAGAGATTTGCAATGGACAAATCTGAAGTTTTGTACACCGCTTTATTAAATATATCAATAGTTTGCGAATAAGGCTTTTGCAAAACCCTCGTAAACATGGTAGGAATCTCGCGTATGCTGTAAAATTACATATCGCATTTGTCCACTCTAGATACACTAACAGATACAGTTAACAAAACTGCAATATCTGTATTTGGCGCAGACTTACGAATTTGTAAACTTTCGTGCTTTCGTTGTTGTTTTCTGTTTTTCTTTTAACTTAGAATATTTTGCTTTTTTTTTTAATTGAGGTTCTAAATCAATATTGCGCCCAATCCACGCAATTCAATCCGTATACTTTTTTTCTCTCTTAAATGCAATAAATTTCATCCAAGTTGGTTCAGCGGTTGTCTAGTCAGATTACTTCTGTGTTTTACATGAATTTGAATGCAGCAATTAGAATTGGCCCCTAGATAAATCTTCCTCCCTCCAAGGTGGGAGGCATCAACTCTCCGCTACGGGAGTATAACCTACTAATACGCCTGACGCCGAGGCACGAGCGTTGTGCAGACTCTGAGATAGAGATACAGCCGAGCACGCAGCAGTCGAGGGGCTGCGGAGGCCTCGTCGTCGGCTAGAGCACCGTCAGCGTGGGCAAACTGATGGGGCAGCAGCCCTTTCACGTTCTCAGCCATCGCGCGGCGTTCATATTTAAGGTCATGGTGCATATGGCCACGAAAGTGTGGTACGAACGTGCGGAGCGTGGAGTCGGTGTCCGGGGTTTATCGCGTAAACCAGTAAGGGCTTCAAATTCTGCGGCCGGGAGGTCCATGTTTACAGCACTTGTCAGACGGATATAGTTTGACCATCCATGAAAACTAAGTTAGGGCGTGTTGGCGATTACGCAAATAGAGCATGATTCTTCTATATATACGTCTTCGTTTAGATCGTGTCTCCAGCAAAAAAAAAAATAATAAAAAGAGGCTTCCGTCGTTCGCACGTGCTGATCGCCTGCACAACGAGCTTGCTATAGACTATTTTACGGAAGCGTTTAGGTGCTGCCATCTTGGGCTGATAACGCTGCTGTTTTCTGTCTTTAACAGCGAAGTGTTCGTTACTAGTCAATTCGCAAGCATGAAAACAGTTGTATAAATATGTTCACCGTTTGACGACCATGTTACGTGACTTAACTTCTCATACAACGTAGAAATTGTTTGTGTAACAGCCCAAGATGGCGGTTCCCATGAATCGAATATAGAATCATCTATAGGGCTTTTCGAAGGGTGTTGCTATGGGAACACAAATCGAGACGTGCTCCTCGAAGATGTACGTGGGACGATTTCGTGCATTCTCCAGGGCTGCCCACTCATTTCGATGCCGCAATACCACCGACTTCACGAAATAATGAATCGTGGGAACGCGTCGTTTTGCGAACGCCAATGGCTGAGGACGCTACAGCGACAATGCCGACTGAGGATCGGCCGAATATACCTACTGGGATTGTGTAAGACTCACTCAAGAACTCCCCATGACGTCAGGCGCCCCTCCTAAATTGGATCCGGGATCCTGATTCCCATTTAGTCTATCCTTCTGGAACTTCAAGTGGAGAAGATATCCCCGTCATCATCAGGCGAACCGCTGAGTCGGGGCATCACTCTTGCATCACCCCCATGCAACCTAGTCGCCTTAGGCTGACACGCCACTTCCTATCCCTTTCCGGCACACGACGACAAAGTCTCGACTAGTTGTATCGGTTAAGGAACACCCGATAATGACAATTTTCGAACAGTTTCGTTCATTTAATTATTTATAAACTTGTTCTATTAGCT
The DNA here is from genome assembly GCF_013339745.2 of Dermacentor silvarum. Lineage (NCBI taxonomy): Eukaryota > Metazoa > Arthropoda > Arachnida > Ixodida > Ixodidae > Dermacentor > Dermacentor silvarum. Next base: position 90,584,336 of record NC_051162.1, read on the forward strand.
CACTTATTCGTTATTTCTTTCTTTCTTGATATTTTCCATTAATTCATGTGTTATTTGTCAGCCCATTCACGCGTTTGATTATGAGGAGCACGCATTGTAGGCGATCGTCACGGTGAAAATGCTAAAAGACGTTCTTGGCCTCGGGAGACGGTGCGACAGCACCCGCTCGTCTTCAGCCGTGACATCAAAGCTCGCGGAATCTCGGAAATTGCGAGCTGAGCGAGAGTGAACTAAAAAAAAAATGAGACCGGTCTGAGGGAATGCCAGAAACGCAACCGCCTTCCCTATAGCGAGACACACCTTTTCTTCTTCGTCATGTCTATGCATAACGCGAGCGTAGCCCCTCCAAGCAGCGCTCTTATGCCGCCGACGCCGAAACAGTGGCCTGAGAGGTGGTTCACGGGCCCGAGCGTCGGGAGCGGAATAGGGTCACGTGCATGTGGAGACATAAAAGGGCGGAGAGGCGACTGCCCCGCTCTGTTGTTTCTTCTCGCGGTGATGCCGCCGCTGGGTGGATTGTTTATTTTACGACACCATACGCGAACCGTCGGCGCACGCGTTACGCAAGTCGTGGTGGGGCTTGTGCTTCGACGCTGCCAAGAACGAGGGTGAAGAAGGGAGGCAGTGGGGGTGGGCGTAGGAGGCGGGGGGGAGGCGCAGAAACCTTTAGGCCTGCCTGTTTCGCGCAGAAGATCAAGAACAAGTAGAAGCTGGTCTGCTTGCTACTGCCGGGCGAATGACCCCCAGGCAGCCGACTATTCAATGGAATACGGGGGCCAAGACGCGGGAGTGTACGGCATAGCTGGAGAAAGTGGAAAGCTCTTCCCGGCCCATTTCGACATGCACGCCGCCGCCTGTCTGTGTGTGCGCGCGACCGTGAGTCTCGGAGTCTCTCGTCGCTGCAGTTTCTTTGGACAAGAGTATGTGTCATCGATGTCACGCGTGGAGCGGAGGTGTGTGAGTTTTAACCGTACGGCAAGAGCGTTTGCGCCTGGTATACGTGTTGACACACGCCGATAACCCTGAAAGCGCGGAAACGCTTGGCAGCACTCTTTCTTGCACGTTCTTCGCCCATTTATGAACTTCGCCAAATCCTCGCCGTATTTGCTTCATCATTTCACTTCGGCCACTGTCTCTTTTTCGCTCGTGGGTGAGATGGACCACTCCATCGGAAAACCTACAGCTTATATGCTCTGTTGACCCATCCTCCGTCACATTCAGTCAATTTCCCAACCCCGCAGCTCCCCCTGACAGCGCGGTACCAATGCCGACGGCTCGAACAAAAAGCAGTTTGCAGAGAAACTTGATCTCCGCCCCTCTCCGTATATATTTAACGGGCAACAACTTATAGGAAACTGCACCAAATAATTCCCGTTTGCGGCATGTTCTACGGCACGTTTCCTATACTTGTAGATTGCCTTGAAGGGCATGTACTTCTGGAGTTGACCAATGTAGGCCAGTCGCGTTCTCAACGTTGTCCGCCGTGCCAAGTGTTAGCTGGGTTCTCAGGACAATTGGACGTACTTCCACTCCGTGTCGTCAGACTGGCGCATCGCCACACGTCGATACCCTTCCTTACCCTGTTCAAACTGCGGCCCCGTCGCGCGCGACCGGTCAAAGTCCTCGTCTCGTCTGCTCCACGAGTACACGCCTTTCCCCCAGTTCGCTGCAGCCGCCTTTGAATATTGCGCCATAGGCGCGATTCCGCCCCCCCCCCCCCCCCCCCCCCCATAGTCTCTTTCTACGCGTGCCTTGAGACGCGGGTCAGTATCCTCTGGGATTCCGCCCTTTAGACGCTTTTCCTCCTCTCATACGACGTTCCTTTCTTTCGAGAAAAGAAAAGGGGTAGGTGATCTTTTGTTTAACGGATTAGGCGAGCGTGGATGTCGTAGCAAAAAGGGGCTGGCCATTTGCGTAGTATATGGATGAGTCGTCGCCTGATCCGACGTGTCGTTTCCGTCTCGGTGAAGTTGCGTGCAATACGAATGGCGGTCCTGGCGAGGTTGAGTCAGTGACTGCGCTATGAACGGTTCTGCCAAGTTGGCCGCGATGTCGCCAGTCCGATTGGCAACAATCACCTGACGGTATTTCTTTCCCCAAGCCTGAAAATGCCGCCTTGTGAACCATCGGTTCAAGCATCGAAAAGCGTTACGAGCCCGCAGCTGCACGTACTATTCGTGACCGAGTGGGAAGTTCCACAGTGGCAGTCGACAAGCCACATGAGGCATTTGTGTGATCACTCACTCACTCGCTCACTCACTCACTCACTCACTCACTCACTCACTCACTCACTCACTCACTCACTCACTCACTCACTCACTCACTCACGCACTCATTCAATCGATCAATCAATCACTCAGTCATTCATTCAGTCAGTCAGTCAGTCAGTCAGTCAGTCAGCCTCAGTCAATCAGTCAGTCAATCAATTTTTGCCATTATCAGTGTCATCAAACCGACGTAGCTCTCTGAGGCCAGTGTTGGACGAGCGTTGTCCGCTGTAGGTCCAATGCGTCGCAAGATCGAGCAGATTAGCCCTGCATCCTCCGATACCTCCGATACTAGGATTCATGTCAAAGAATAATGTCAAATGTCTCTATTGGCCGAGGCTCATACGATGCCAAATGCAACGTTTCTGTGCCTAAGCACAAATAGTGATCCAGAGAATTCCTGTGATGAAGCAGCCAGCGTGAGATAGAAGGATGCATCTAAGGGAACTCGGGACTGCAGATAGGCTCTGTTTGGTACCGCATTCTCCTCGAAGTACTGATCTTCTGTAGTGCACTTCAAGGACATCGAAATAATTATTGAAGAGACAACCTGTACGACATCGAAGGTGACGGGAGTGAGACTGGTTGTATTTCTGACGGATGGTCAGAGCAGCCTCCAACGCCAATGATAGCATATCTTATCCCTTCGTCTATCATCATCATCATCAGCAGCAGCAGCAGCAGCATCAGCATCATCATCATCAGAAGCAGCAGCAGCAGCAGCAGCAGCTTATTTTTATGTCAACTGCAGGACGAAGGCCTCCACCAGCAACGCTACAATTACCCCTGTCTTGAGCTAGCTGATTCCAACTTGCGCTTGCAAATTTCCTTATTTCATTACCCCACCTAATTTTCTGTCGTCCTCGATTGAGCTTTCCTTCCCTTGATACCCATTCTGCAACTCTAATGGTCCACCGGTTATCTGACCTACGCATTACATGGACTGCCCAGCTACATTTTCTCTTTATGCCAACTAGATTAAGAAGATAAGCGTACTCCTGCACAGACCCTTCGTCTATATCGAAGTTATTTCACGAGACGCCCGAGAAACTCCTTCCTATCGGGATTTCTGCCAGTGAAACATTCTATATTCTTCGTGTCCCAGTTGGGGCTAAGTGGTCAAATTGTGTTGGTACCTGTGCAGTCATTAAACCACTGGTCAAGTTGGTCATTCCATGCCGTTGTTCTCATTCGTCTCAAATCAGAATCATTGCTGAATGACGACTCTAAAGGGAGCAGCAGTATTTCTTTTCTGTCGGCGAAAGGTGTAAGATAAGCATTAATGACGTAGAACAGAGTGCACAGCACTCAAATCCCGCGATGAACAGACACTTTGATGTCATCAGTGCAATTTTGCAACCAGGTCTGTTTAACCGTGACTGCTGTCGTTTGTTTTGTTTGCGTTAGCAGCGACATTTACGCCATCAGCTGTAGCTTTCGAGAGGGAGCATCCAACCGAATTTAACAAACGCAATCATCAGTCAGAAAACCAGTCTGCCTGCCTCCCACACAGGAACACATTATCCATATCCGTGTTTCATTGAAGTGTCAAAGCTGAAAGTGTCAGACCTCAGTTGGTCGGTATGGATAGACATTTCAGACAATGGTCAAAGTCGGGCACCGCGAACCTGAGTGGCTTCTCCAATAGCCGTCGCCTGCACCACATTCGTGGGTCTTCATTCCACGCCTGTCGTATGTTTTTATTTATTAAACAACGGGGAAATAGGCCACCGGTGTGCTGGCTATGGCACGAACACAATAAAAGGTCAGTGACAGTACATTGATTATGATGATGATGATGATGATGATGATGATGATGATGATGATGATGATGATGATGATGATGATGATGATACGTGGGGTTTCCCTGGCGCAAGCGCCATTGAATGCCCACGAGCGCCGACAGGACATTCCAAAGAAAAGAGGCGTAAGGAAATTAACAAACCTATATATGGGGTCCTGAAACAGTACCTTATCAGCCGAAACATTCAGTGTTTGTCTTTAGTGTCCCTTTAAAGCCTTAGGTTTGCAGGATACGGAAATCTATATGCGTAGGTGCCTTCGCTCTTCTGTGTTTAGGTAGCCGCGCAGACACCTCTGGTATATAGTGCACGCTACTATTTGCGCACTGCGCAAGACCTAGCTACACGGTGAACGCCACGCAGGGAGCGCCGAAACAGGCATCGCCGTCGTGTGAGCAAGGTTCAACGAACGCATCACCCGCCGCCGCCACATCGGCGAGGCTATTGCACCAGGTGAGACGTGAAGACGCTCAGAGTCCAAAGAGGGCATGACGAAAGGTTGGGCGTCGAATAGGTGGGAAGAGGATGGCGGAGGAATGGCGGCTGGGTGGAGGGGAGGCTTACAAACCCCCCACCGACGTGTTTCGCTTTGCGCAACCAAGTCACCAAGTTGCGCGATTTGAGTAACGCTTCGTGTACGATACGGGACGAAGAGGGAGGGGGGTCGTGATTCGCGAGGCTTCGACGCTCTTCAATGCGTGCGCCCATAGTTCTCCAGTATGTTCTCTTCCGGGTCTGCGCAGACATGCCTTGTCTCGGACGCCGCGGTGAAGAATGCGCTGATTACGCAGGTCTTGTGAAGCACATCACGTCTGTGGCGCCGCCAGTCGGCGCGCGCCTTCCTCACCGTTTTACATCTCTCTATGTATGTCTGCGAGAGGGCTGGAGAGATGACTGTGGGAGAATGTGAGACTTTGGTAACGGCGACGCGAGAGAGAACCGGCGCACTAAAATGATGGCGGTTTTACGTGCCCAAAGTCGTGATCTATATTACTACGCTCTCGGTCAATACCGGCTTAAAACAACGCATGTAAAACTGAAAGTAGACCAGAATTTCCACGCTCATAAATGGCTCAGATTTCAAGTGAAATACATGCATGCAGTCCAATAGTATGCGGCCTATTTATATGCGGTCCGCGTTTAAGCGGCCCCATCCCCTGCCGATATGTATGGGGACAATATGAGAAACAACCGGTTCCTGGCTAATTCAGGCCATTGAAAACTTAGTTTCACCACGTATCTTTTTCTCTATTTTTTTTGTCTTTAGAGTCGTGAAGAGCGTACAGCTTACAGAACGGATTGAAAATTTTCAATTCTACGTTGTGTTTTGTCAGGCTTACAGAATGCGGAAGCCATGCGAGAATCGCATGGCTTCCGCCATGCGATTCAGAAACGTTAGGTAAGGCACCGTCAACTATTCTATGCCTAGAATTACTTGGAAAGCACGCATTCAGGTACTTGAAATAAATGCCGGATGTAAAACATTGTCAAGCAAAGATGATAGAAGTGAACCCGCTACATGGCGTGCTTTAACCGAGAGGAAACACCGGACGTCTACCTTCGAACTCGTTTTACTAAAACACCTTACCCATAATATTTAAACTTGCAGCACAGGTACATTCAGAAGGGTTTCAAGATGTTTGCGACCCATTTTAAACATATATATTTACATCAGTGGTTTTGCTCTTGATACACTATATTGTAATACACACAATTGTGCGCACAGAACCTGAAAGGGTTAAGTCAGATCTTGGCTTAATTATAATCCTGGCTCTGATTTCATTTATGGCCATCTGTGGTTCTTTAACGGGTACGGAAAACGGTACACGAGAGCACTTGCATTACATTTTTATCGAACAGCCAGCGCAGCCAGACATCGAACGCGGAGCCTCGCCACCAAGATGGCATCAACGTCAGAAATTGAGGAGGACCACACGCTGTCGCCGAGTCATTCCAATTTCATGGGAAAATGGGAGACAGAAAAAAAAGATAAAACTGGCACCATTAATCAGATGGCAATATCCGGTTTACTACCCTACACTGGGGAAATGGTAAAAAGGAGAAATACAGGTAAAGGACAGACAGAAAGTACAGCGCGAAATAGAGAAAAAAAAAAGATCTGACTGAAATGGGTACATGGTAAAATGGGAGAGTCTACCCAAGCTTTATTAACGAGGGGAATATCGATGGAAGAAATATAGGCTTAATTGCGTGCATAAGAGTTCTTTTGTCATGACGTGTAGGTTAGTGGAGCTTATGCATCGCGGAAAAAGACGTGACAGCAGTTTGGAATTGAGTGGCACCCGGTGTCGACTGAAACTAAAAACCGGCGTCGCGAAGACACAGGTCACAAGGGCTCAAGTCGTCGTCGCGTATCTTACAAACAATTTGATTCCAAGCGCTCTTGATTCAAATTTCCTCTTTTTTTTTCTTACTTTCAGGACAGGAGGAAGGGGATTTCTGATTCGTTTTACGGATTCAGTTCAGGTAAGATGTTCTAGACAAGATAGAATGTGAGAATGACGCTCTAGACGCATTTCCGCTATCTGCCGCTTAATATCAACCGACCGAGGTATTGCTATTATAACTTAGAAGTGAAAACTGTGCAAGTTGGTGTCGATTCATAAGCAAGAGAAGAGAGGACAACGACCATACATTCCAACTGTGGAAGGGCGGATTAAAATCTAATCACCATTATATTCAATAGTTTCGATCTCCAATGGATGAAACTTCATCGTGGACCTAAAATTTACAAATTATAGCCGTGGAGTTTGCGAGGCGGATCCACTTGGAACGAATTCTCAGGATGACACCAGTTTCGAGATATTCCCGAACTTTGCGGAGAAATGCATTGGCGTTCCAGTTGCTTTCGCGCTCCGGTGCATAAACCGACGTTTCGTTAAGAAAGCAACTGGAACGCCAATGCATTTCTCCGCAAAGTTCGGGAATATCTCGAAACTGGTGTCATCCTGAGAATTCGTTTCAATTGGATCCGCCTTGCGAGCTAGCTCCACGGCTATAATTTGTAAATTGCAATATGGGCCATAAGGTAAATAATTAGAAACATAATTAGTGAATTTTGGTTAATAAGTTGATTATGTATTTCAATTTTTTGTGCAAGTAATGCCCGCCTCTTCGAGTAGACCAGCTCGCGAACTATAATTGTGCTATCTGCCACAGGCAACCTTTACAAAATTTTTATACGTGTTCGCTGAAACACCCTGAATATTCAAGAAAAATTTGGTCACTGCATGGGCGAATATACGATGTTTTAAAAGTCACTGTACCAAATTCTTTTGGCAGCTGCTTTATTTTTTATATTTGTAAGTAAACGAGCTACCCGCAAGTGCCTCTGAAAGAAGTTGTGAACAGTTGGAGAGGTATTTTATGTCCCAAAATTTGAGCATGTTCGCTCAAAAGCACGTTAGGAGCAAATAGATGCAGAGATGGGAGGACCAACCACGCTGACAATGCGTGTCGGCTGGGCGACCTATTTCGAAACTCTAAGCCTTCCCCCCAGCTCATTATTAGCAACTTCGTCGAGGGGACTGCCTGTGCCGACAGTAACGACATATAACGAATGAATGAAATAAAGTTTGTCGAGTGACTGCGCGGTTGAAAAGGCGCTGCTGGAGATCAAAGTTACTACGTCTTAATGCTCCAGCGGCAACAACACATCGCGTTGTCGCATGTACTAAGTACACTCCGTCGAGAGATGCAGTGTCTTCAATCTCTTTTGATCCGTGGCTCCTGCGTCGTTTGTACCAACGTGTTCCGCCTTTTGTTTCTCTTCGCCGCTTCGCGGCCCCCGTCGTCGTTTTTAGTCCGTGAGCCAGCTGTTGCCGACGCGCGCCGACATCTTTGTGGGGGGGCGCCCGCGGCGCCGACGCGAGAGGGCGACACCGAGCGGCCCCTAGCGGACAGTGTAGCAAGCGCGCCGAGACAGTATCACTTTTCACGGCCGTTGTCAAGGGCCCCGGAGACGAGGCATCGCGATTCGTTCATTAACCCAAAGTCGCGCCAGAGGAGGGCCTCGCTTATGTCGCGGGACAGCGTTTCCCACGATGCCCGTACGTGCGTGCGTGTGTCTGCGCGTGCGTGCGTGTGCTCTAACGGGTGACGCCAGGCGCGAACCGACGACGAGACGTCGCTATGCGCCAGCGAAGACACGTAGACAAGAGAGAGAGCGGCTCGCGCGCGTCTGTCGTGTACGTGCGTACAAATTTCTGCCAGTGTTTACAGCGCCGCGTATACAGTTATGTATAGGCGAGCAAACGCGTAGGCGGGCACCACCCGCTCGTTCTCCCGGCAGCTCGAAATGTCGATCACCGAAATCGGGGCGAATGAAGGTCACTGAGCCACGCAGCCGCCCCAGGGGCGCTGGGAAAGTGGCGCTGCTTGTGATGACCGGATGCAGGGTTGTCGTTGAACTCATTCCTCCTCTTGCCTCCCATCTCTGCTTCAGGTTACCGAAGGTTTGCGTCCCTCAATCTGCAGATAAGTGATTGGATCTGGAAACGGTCGTCGGAGGTCTGATCAGGAGAAAACCGAGAATAAGGAGTGTTCATGCGACGTCACATAAATCTATAGTCTTATGAGATCCATAGCTTTCAATGTGCTGCTGGAGATAAGCGAATAGAGGTAAGGCGTGGCTTGTCGCCGTGCTGAGAGTACAACAATGTGGAGGCCTCGATGACGTCAATGCATACACGTCATTGTGTCTTGGTGGTTCGCGCTGTTGTCATGACTATTAGACACGAACTATATGTTTAGAATATGGAGGCCACAGGACACTAGACATCTCCTAGACGTCTAGTTCAGTACCTGCCATCAAGGGTCGTTTTTAGGACAGGAAATAAAGGTCAGGGTACAATTTCTTGAATATCGTGCCGAAACTCCAACGCATGTACGTCGGAGTGACGTCACTGATTTCAAAAATATCGTTTTTTCTTGTTTCGGCCGTTGTGGCCCAGTGAAAGTCCTCCGAAATTTCTAAGTGCAGTATATGTACCTTTTGGAGCACAATGTAGTCTATCTTTACCGGTAAAATAAATTATCTAGTCTAGAGCAGTCGCTGTAAAAATTGATGACGTCACGGTGAGCTGGTGCGGGAAACCTTCCAAAATGGCGTCGCGGCACTGTCAATGGCCTTTCATTTTTTTAATCTCCTCTCGCTTACGAGGTCTGTTCCCGCGCCTATAAAGCGGCTTTTGCTGACATTGCGAAAAGGTAATTCACTAACACAGCTCGAATAATCTTCGTTAATGTCCCTAGAACTGTTGTAGAAGCGAAAACGTCGATGGGAATGCAGTGAGCGGCCACAGTGCCACTCAATGCCATATCATCATCGTCGTCATCATCATCATCAGCCTATTTTTATGTCCATTGCATGACGAAGGCCTCTCCCTGCAATCTCCAATTACCCCCTGTCTTGCGCTAGCTGATTCCGATTTCCCCCTGCAAATTTCCTAGTTTCATCACCCCACCTAGTTTTCTGCCGTCCTCGACTGCGCTTCCCTTCTCTTGGCACACATTCTGTAACGCTAATGGTCCACCGGTTGTCCACCCTGCCCAGCTCCATTTTATTCTCTTAATGTCAATTAGAATATCGCTATGCCGATTTGCTCTCTGGTCCACACCGCTCTCTTCCTGTCTCTTAACGTTACGCCTAACATTTTTCGTTCCATCGCTCTTCGTGCGGTCCTTAAAACTTATTCTCGAGCTTCTTTCTTAACCTCCAAGTTTCGGCCACATATGTCAGCACCAGTAGAATGCAATGATTGCACAGTTTTTTCTTTTGAACTACAGTGATATACCCAATACAAGATCCTATACAAGAACATATACAAGAGCCAAATCAATGCCCTATACAAGAACCTATAAAACGCCCACGCAGCCTTGCAACCACGCCGCATTCGGACGGGCTGGGGCTGAAAGAATCGTTCTCCGTAAAGACCGGCATGTCTTCCTCCGAGGTCACGGAACCAGCAGATTCGTTCGTAGACACACACACACAGAGCGGATCTCGTGGCAACTTTCTCCCTTATAGAAAGCAGTCGGGCCACTATAAGCCAAAGTGATCAATGAGGCAATTAAAGCACGCCAAAGGCAAAATAAAATGAAAACAACGTTGTTGCTGCTCGTAGCACGACGTACGCATGTATCTGAGTGGGCGCGTAGAGAGGGGTGCCCGCGAACTGCCGTCTCGCAACCATCGCGTTTATTCCGGCCGAGCCCCCGTTCCGAGCCAACGGGTTTTTCTGTGATGCATAAATACGCTCCTGCGAAGGCGGTCCCCGCTTCACTTTTGCGCGTGCGCGATCCGCCGCCGTTCGCGCGTCGCTTCACAAATGCGTGCAGCTAGGCCTGAACGCTTAGAATGCATAGTGCGCTCACGAAATAGAGAGAGGGAGAGGAGAAGGAAGGAAAGACAGGGTGCTCTACCTGACGCACGTCCGGTTTGCTACCCTGTGTAGGGAAAAGGGGATTAGCGTACGAAAAAGAAAAGGTAGAAAAGAAACAAGAGAATACACTGAGCGTTTCGCTTCGTCCGGAGGTTCACATCGAAACTGTACAGTCGCTCGCTGAAGTCGATCGACGTCAGGAACTGTAGTATATATTGCGATCGCTTCACGACCTTTGCATGCATCGCTTTCCGCTGGGGTTGCGCGGCATTTGGCCCACGGTCCAAGTAGTTTTCTCACCGTGAATGATCTTGAATCGAGGCGATCGTACGCGGCGAGTAGTACAAGGGGCAGCGCGTCACAGCGGGAAAAGACGCAGTGGACATATGTTCGATGCACGCACATTCGCAACCGCCGCACGAACGTGTGCCACTCATGCTAATGGGCAATATATATATATATATATATATATATATATATATATATATATATATATATATATATATATATATCGGGCAGTATTATATCTGAACCAGCCTTACTGTACTGATATACAGTGTGTGTAGAATAACAGTGTTTTTACGAATACCAGTGTTAACCGCCCGCAAACTTCCGTTTCCTCTTGTAGTAAGCTTATCCCCGCAAGTTGCACCTTTGCACAGTAATATATCACATTTTCTGCAGTACAATTATATAACTTATTATGCAGTAATACGTATGATAAAATTGTACAAATACATAATTTATGTCATCTGGCTTACATGCGCCATATTATCGCGTCCAAGAGGAACGCTTCGGAATCGATAAGCATCGAAGCAACGTGTAAGAAAACGAAGTCACCCCTGGCCCGTGAGAGAGCGCAGCTGCTTGGCTTACGTCACTGTTTCTCATACTTTTCCAGCACTTGACACCCTTTAGTAGTGCCAAACGTACCATGACTTATAAGCCTTCTGAAAATTTACTTTTTTAAATGATGCGGTCATACTGACATTTTAATTTATTTAAAAGACATTAGCACAGCAGAGAGAGCTAGCTACCAAAGAATACTTTTTTAGCAAGTATTGATTTAATCGTGTGCTTTATTGACAAGGATGTAGTTTAGCCCTTGAGGCCCTGACATTAAATGCTATAGCAGTTCCTTGGCTCCCTCTCAGGCAAAATTTCGTCATCTCGGACAAATAAACGGAGTGCGAAGGAGGTAGGTATAGACAGTGTAAAGCTTGACGTCATAGTTTGGTAAGAGGCATTCAGGTCACTGGTGAACCGTGATAGTTGGACCCTCCATGACCCCCACAAAAAAAAAGGGGCTCATGACCCATTTGGGGGTCACGACCAGCAGTTTGAGAGACACTGCTGTACGTAATATCGCTCAGGAAACGCAACTGCACGCAACTAGCACAGCGCACCTGCTCCATGAACCCAACCGCTACGTGCAGCAGCAGCAGTGTCGGACGTCAAGGAAGGCCGCCTCCGAGTTATATATTGTCCGTGCACGCCTTCAAACCGAAAGCCTTCCCTGGTAATAGCGAACCGGAACTTGTAGAGACGGCAGCGGTCGGCGGTATAGTGGCGGCAGCGAACGTGTAGACGATTGGCGTGAATAGCGCCCAACCGGCCGACGACTTGAACGCTTCTTCGCGATGGCAAAAAGCACGACGCATTCGCCAGCCATGCTTGTTGCCAAGCGCCACTCGCGGTTCTTGCGAATATAGGGTGACGAAGAGGATCGGAGGCAGGCCGCAGTGTCAGATGCATGTCGAGGGAGAATAATGGCGATGACAGGTGTATGCACAGAACAGTGTGATAGATATGTAAATGCATTTGTTTTCATTTCTATTTGAATTTTATTTCTCGTTAATTCAAACGATGGTATAGACTGTGGCTTAACGCCTGACCAAGGTATCAGCCCCCGCAAAGGACAAGTTTGTCCGCAAAGTGCATGGAGATGCCCAATTTCGCAATGTACAACAACGTTGATTACTTTAAGAGATCATGGTGACAATGTTTATTATCCTTATATTCAAACAACATCAAATTTATGAGGAACAACATGCGTACCTCAATATAGAGGAACAACATGCGTACGACAAAACATTCTCACATTCTAAATTGTGTTCTAATGCTATATCTTTTATACGGCTTTCTGTTAAGGCTGTTAAGGCTTTTGTACGCCTTGTGTCACGTATTTATACAGGGTGTCCCAGCTATCAAGCACCAAGATTTAAAAATGTGCAAATGCCACGCAGTAATGTCGTTCGCCGTCGCTTGGAGGTACTCAGGTTATTTTTTTTTGCAGTCTGCCTAATTGCATAATTAGTGTTAATTAATTCATCAACTTCTCAAATATTATAATTAGATGAAAAGAGTCAATGAGAAAATTGTAGAGCAACATGAAAGGCTCCCGATACAGCTTTCTGTTGCTGAACCCGTGCTACCTAAAAGTGCTTTTCCGATCGTGAAAGAAGCCCGCGAATACACGCAAAGTGCCTCAAGCGGCCAGTCACGCGGCAATTTTGCGTGTATTCGCGGGCTTTCTTCACGCTACGAAAAACATTTCATGTAGCACGTATTGAGCAACAGAAAGCTGTATCAATTTACCATTCTGTAACCAAATTAAACATAGCAAATCTCCAATATAGCTAAACCCCAATATAGCAAATCCCACCAGAGCGCCAGCTTTGCTAGACTTCCCTCTTCACAGGGTGGAAGGGCTCTGACCTTTTTTTTTTTTTTTCGGAGGGGGGTTGGGGGTGAAGGGGGGCAGGGGTTTAGCTGTTTTCACCACAGTCCTGTCAAACTCTTTGAAGGAATGTGTGTTACCAATGATCCACGTTTGAGTGGCTCTGAATTCTGAACTTCTCGTACAAATCCCTTCGACGTGTCGTTCAGCGCATATATAGTCGGTCGTTCAGCGCATAGCGCTTTGTCGTCCACCAACTTTAATCCGTATTCTCTCCTGCATTTTGAATATACTGTGATCGTCGGTATAAGATGTAAGAAACCAGAGAGTATAAAAAAGCAATAGACGAGATAGTTTGTTTTTAGAAAGACTCTGACAGTATTGTAGCAAAGGTATAAGCTCACAAGTCCGCATCAATCGACGTATATAATTTTGTACACTTTAAAGCAGAGAAGTGTCAATGGAAGATGTAGACTTTTGATCAACAATGGCCAAGAATGTAGCCAACGTCTCGACAAGGGGACTTATTCTCGCCAGGGCGACAAGTTGACGCCCCTAAGCGGGGACGCAGACGTAACATCCTTCCCGAAGCTTCGGTTGCAGCCTAAGGTATTCCTTGTTCGACCAGTATTATACTCTTTATACTATCACTTTTACCGCAACAGCAGTTAAGTGATCGAAATTGGGGTTGACTTGTTCGCTCGTTCCGCCCTTCAGTTACCTGATGATGACGTTGTTGTCCTTGTCGACGATATTCAACGAAGATTGTTGTTTTCATGCCACCTCGTCGTCCCCACCTTCGCCATTGCCACAGCACGAAGGAAAATTATGCTTCGTCATCACCGCCTCCAGTGGGATTTGAGCTCATGTCAGTCAGTGAATGTGCATTTGGGAGTCGATCGCGCTAACCACTAATCTATCGCGCAACGACAGTATACAGGGCAATTGGTGAAAAGGTCTTGTGCTGCACACAGACTCCGAGAGCAATGGTGTCCGTGCATGTATTTCTGAGGCCAGAACGAGTAGTACTGTAGTGGACGAGGGTGACATTTATATACGTGCATCGCATAGCAATTGTTCTTGACGGATGGTGTGTTTGCGTGTATAATTATGCCTTTGCGAAAACAGCGTCGGTGGCACCAAAGGTGGCGTGCATGACAATGACGATTATAACCCTCAAACATGGCACTTAACCACAATAGAGGATGCCCCAAGAACATTTGGTGTTTGGTGGGAAAACTGGGTCTGGTGGTTGCAGCAACAAGACCTCGTAGTTCACTCAGCATAGCAAATGAACAGGAAGGGGAGGGAGGAGATAGCTAAAATTTTGTAAGTGGCATTTCGTCATTTCACTCGTGACATCAGTCGTGGTAGATGTTTAGACCTCAAGTTTATTAATCCTCGCGAGACCTTCAAAATCAGTAATCGAGCCTGAAAGCAAGAAGCCTTTAACACAGCAAGTGCCTCATCAGCTGTGGCTTATTGATTTACACCAGCGCCTCCTCTATTTGAAAAAAATAGAGGAGGCGCTGTTTACACTAACACGGAATAAAAGAAAGCAAATTGGGTAAGCAGATCTTATATTTGAAGATAATTTTAAATGCCACGCTGGCGACACGTCGGGCAGTCAGGTGCTTAGACGCTGCACGATGGGAAAAGAAAAATCGGACTGTATTACGCAAAACTTATTACACTGACCATAAAACCACCTCACCATGATGACACGCAAAATAAAAAAAAATATGATGCACCGAGGTAATCTTCATAAAAAATAATAAAATCGTAAAATGTTGAAGCGGCAGGAAAAAAGTTATTACCATATTTAGCTGAACAACTGGGAGCAAAATGCCCTATGAAGCTATACATTTTAACCATATAAATCTAGCCCACTTATGCATGGCGACTCTTAGAGTGCTAAAGTCTGTCCGCGTATATAGTTTAAATTGCACAGCATTTGTACAGAAAGGGTGCTGCGTGCATCACGAATAAGAAAAAAATCAGAACTCTTTTAAGTAATCTACACAAATATTTCTCTACTAACACACAATTATAATTGTTATTTAAATATTATAACACAGGTTTAATTGTATTCGAATTATTACTTTAAATTATCGCATTTTTATACAACCATACCTCTCCGCCCCATCAACCACCCTGTAAACACTAGTTCTCGTACTGGGTGAACGCAATCACTTGAGGAAAAAGCAGGCAAGCGAAACTAAAATGTTGGTTTTTTCTGCGGAAGAATGCTGTTGTCGTAGTAAATGAGTCTTTACCCATGTCTGTTTATGGGAATTCTTGTCTTAACATGTTTTACAGGTGCCGAGTATGTCGTCTGTATCGCTATTTCAGCCGGAGGCATCCTGCCTGCTGGATGCTACCATACAAAACCACGAAAGCTGCTCTGCCAATCGCCCAGCATTTGTCCAAGTATAACCATACTTTCGACTGCGTAATACGACTGCCATACTTTACGACTGCGTAATTCGACTGCCATACTTGACGACTGCGTAATACGACTGCCATACTTGACGACTGCGGAATATTTCGAGAAGTAACTAGCAACCATGATACAGCCATTCTTCAATCTGATCTTCATGCTATCAGTGCATGGGGCAATACATGGCGCATGGAATTAAACATAAGAAAATGCAAGTCAATGCAAGTATCCAGACTTAATGACACCCTACCAACCTACCACATCGATAAAATCCCACTCGATTGTGTATCATCTTATAAATACCTCGGTGTTCACGCCTCATCTGACCTTACCTGGAAGACACACATTGCACACGTAATAAGCAACGCTAACAGATCGTTAGGTTATCTCCGACGCAATTTCTCACGTGCGCCGCAGTCTCTCAAAGTAATGCTCTATAAAACACTTATCCGGCCTAAACTCGAATACGCCGCCTCAGTTTGGGGTCCTAGTCAGAGTAACTTAATTTATTCAGTAGAAATGGGGCAGAACAATTCCACATGGTTCATATTCTCCAATTATAACAGAACAGCCAGCATCCCCACAATGAAGTCTAACCTACAGTTAGCACTCTTAGCATCATGGCGTAAACATTTGCGACTCTTTATTTTTCACAAGATATATCATCTTGTACCACTTCCCTGATGATATATCACAAGATATATCATCAGGGAAGTGGGACACAGAACCCTGTGTTACGAAACGAGCTCCTTTCGGCACCACATTACATATCTTCTCGGCTTGATCACCAACACAATGTTGGTATTCCATCTTGGAGATTTGACTCCTTCTTACACTCATTCGTCCCACAGACATCTGATGAGTGGAATCATCTTCCCGTAACTGTTGCCTCCATAAGTGATACTATAACCGTTTTAAACCAACTTTACGCGACATTGCGGTATGAGTATTCTTGTTTTCCCGTTGTTCATAACTATTGTTTGAATGCCTTTGTTACCATGAATTCTGCACTCGTGATTGTTTATGTCCGTTATGCACATTGATTTACGCTATCTATGTACGTTGAATTAACTAGTTTAAATGATTAGAAATAATATTTATGTACTCTGGTTCGTGATCCGCTAAAATTGTATAATTATACTAGTACATTTTGGTTGTTTGCTGCTGCTGTTATGCATAATTTATGTTCAACCAATTCCCCACTCCCCTCTCCATTGGAATTGACCCTGATGGTATAATAAATAAATAAATAAATAAATAAATAAATAAATAAATAAATAAATAAATAAATAAATAAATAAATAAATAAATAAATAAATAAGTGTGCGAAAGAACTAGGAGTAAACAATGCCAAAATAAGCGACAAAGCGCTATTTTGCAGCATGCAGTCTGTTAACTAATACCTCTAATTTAAAGACATAAAAGACGCAATCAGAACAGTGTTTCGCCGCAAACACCCAAGTAAGTTTCACTTAAGGGGACATGCTATAGTGGAATACATCTTTTTTAAATATATACCCCAAAGCAATGAAAGTCCAGCTGTTCTCACGGTTATGCTGATTTCAAATGCACCAGGTGTTACAGCCAACACTCAAAAATTTAAGGTTGCCTGTAGCAGAAAGCACAATTGTAGTTCATGAGCTGGTCTACTCGAAGAGGCGGACGTGCACAAAAAATAGAAATGTGTAATCGACTAATTAAAATCACTAAGTAAGTTTGCAGCTAATTACTTTCTGGCGCATATTGCAATTTAAAAATTCTAGCCGTGGAGTTTGCAAGGCGATATCCACTTGGAACGAATTTCCAGGCTGACACCAGTTTCGACATATTTAACGCGACAGCGTTAAGGGCCCCGTGTCGCAGAAAATTGGGCGTCGGCCTCGGTATCGGCGTCAGTGGCGGAGAAAATCATTCCGAACTACCCCGACCGCGCAGGCAACTCCATGTGGTGCAAGGTGTTAGTTAACAAAAACTGAATTTCTCACAGTGAAATCCGTCAGAAAAAAAGGTAAAGTACGACTCAACCACAACCTCCAGACAAGTTGGCGTCGGACTGCTATTTGAATGAACGAGAAAATGTAATTATGTTACGAGGAAACTCACACACAAACCTCTTTTGCCAGCATTTCTACCATCCCAACAACTGCTCGCTCGGGTAGCCTACTTGAGAAAATCTTACCCAGATGGCGCTCGCATCCTCGACAGGTCAAATTGGAACTTGGCCAGCCTAATGCGTTTTGATCACGCGCGCGCGTCGGGGCAATGGCAAACAAGTAATAAGAAATGAACAAACGTCCTAGGCCCTTCACATTTTAATATAAGACGACTTATATTGCCCCTGGAAAAACGTCTTCCCAGCAATGCATTTGTAAATAAAGGTGAAGCCAACTTTATGGGGATCGGTGTAAGCTTGGTCTTTGTAAGCTGGCTTTCCCACGTTCTGTGTTGGAGTAAAGCGCACTCAAAGAATAATGCGATGCGAACGGGTGCCGATAACGCTATCGCGTTCCACCCTTAAAGGCGAAGCTTAAGCGTCGTCCAATTTTTAATTTCCAAACTTTGCGGAGAAATGCATTGGCGTTCCAGTTACTTTTGTTCTTTAATGCATAAAACTACGTTTTCTTAAGCAAGTAACGGGAGGGTTGACCGTACTCTTCTCGAAGCTCGCTTGGTACGCGTCTCGCTAGCGCTTACACAACGACCGGTTTTTCAGTCCGACCAGTCGACTCGACCCGACTTTGTTGGGTTCACGTAAACGTGTAGGTAAATTTCTTTAAATCAAAGCGGAAATTCCTAAACTAAAAATATGTATCTAGACGTACGCGGAGCATCCAAGAGTTCGCCATCCTGATTGGCTGACGCCGTAACCAAGTTTTTCACAGAAGTGCACCTTATTAAGGCGTAAGCCTTATCACACCGCTCAGTCGACCTTCAACGTCCTTGACTGAAAACCATGTCGTCGATGCGAAATCGTGCAAGACGACGACTCGGTGTAGTAACTTACTTGCTACACCGACCCGGCTTCGTGTCTTACCTATTTGAAAATGCTCGCCCAACAATTCTGATGGTGCGCGGGTCAAGCAAGCAACGTTATCGCAACAATTCTGATGGTGCGCGGCTCACCGTCGTCATCGTGTTAATTTAGATACTAGTTAATTCAGGCACTAGAACCCAGGACTTTCGGCGGGAGTCGAACCCACCACCTTTGGCGTTAAGGCGCCAAATTAAGGTAATTAAGGCTCGCTTAATTACCTTAATTAATTAGGCACTCGAACCCACGATTTTTGGTGGGAGAAATCAAGTAATAAGAAATAACAGCGCATTTGAATGAGAACGTCAAGTAATTTAATGAATGTCTCTTGAGCGCGCAGGCTTTCGCCTTCATCCTCTTTGGCGTATGCTCAAGTGACTGTCAATTTTTCAGCGAGGCAGTCCGCTGACCGGTGTAGACCACGGCGTTTAGGACGGGCTGCGGCTTTGGAAAGGCGCGGTGCTGTGGCGACGGCGGCTGGGCTGAGTCCAGTCGCGGATTCTCCGCTTTCCCACGGAGCTTGGCGCAACCGCTCGGAAGCCTCGCGTCGACCGGCTCTTTAAGCTGACAGCCGACAGGGTATTTCTTTCGCGATGATATAACCACGACGTACGTGGGGAAAGTTCCTTGTTGACGGTGTTAGAAAACTTGCTGTCGCCTTCACCAGCCACACCCTCGCCGTCAGCTGGGTTAATGTTTTTTGCTTAAGACAGAAACAATGAACTTAGTGTCAGTACTCGATCGTGAAGCCACGTGTGTGTCATATGTGCTTTCAAAAATGTGCGTTTAGCTGTCGCTTTGCTGCCAGCATGACGTCGTGGGTTTGATTTTGACCGCGGCCGTTGCATTCCGACGGGGAGGAAAGCAAAAAAAAAAAAAAACGAAAACAAAAACGACCGTGTATCGGCCATTGGGTGCGCGATGAAGAACCCGAAGTGGTCAAAATGAATCTGGAGACCATAAACAACTCTGCAGTTTGAGGACGTTAAACCACAAGATCATTCTTTCGTTTGCCATTTTGCTTGCTATAGGAAGCTCATATTCTGCGCTTACAATGCTTCGTGTCATCTTGTGTGAAGCTTGTCACTTGTCATATGTCTAATCACGCAAGAAAAGAGACGGATAAATATGGAAAGGTGTGCACCTAATTCGCCTATTCAAGGTCGCTCCCCCTTTTGGGTCGCTCTCTAAGATTGCCGCGTCCACTGCGTGACTGACACCTCTCGGGAGCTGCAGGCCGACGTATAGCGCGTGTTCCACGGATTCCGGAAGTCCGTATGACGTGTCGTTCTCACCCGGCTCCAGAAAAAGGGGGCGATGCCTCCAAGGGCAATGACGACAGAGGCGACTCGACGGCTGACGACGACCCCGCGGCGCGGTCGTCCAATTCCGACCGAGCTCGCGAAGAGAGAGAGTTTGCCGGTCGCGAGACAGACACCCCAGGCAAGTGGGCATTCGCGGTCACAGGACTTTTTCTTTGTACTTTTCTTCGCTGGAATTCATTTCTTGATGTAGCCATCTCTTTCCGCCTCTTCGCTTCGTGGATCTTGTCTCCTCCTCCTCCTCCTCCTCCTCCTCAAGGCTTCCCTTGAGGCAAGGAGGGAAGTGCGAGCACGCAGTCATTCATCCCACGTTCACGCCTCGGGCGCGTCAATGGCACTGCGACGGGAGACGCCGACCCCGTGAATGAAACGTTTGGTGACCCGGCGTATATAGCGAGGGCTTTACGAGATCCCGCTGGCCACGCAGAGTGTAATAAGTCGTCGTGCGTAGGCGGACTGCGCGCCGTAATATATGGGCGCAACAAGGCGTTCCGCTCTGGACCATTCGCGCATTTGGTTCGCGCCAGCGCGCGTTGGGACTCGCGAGGCTCACCAGTTTGAATCCTCGAGAATGCAGCGACACTATAGGCACAAGGCAGAGATTTTAAAGGGTGAGGCTAAAGGTTAAACGGCGTTCGCTGTCTGTTGCTCATAGAGAGTTCTAGCTTGTCCGGTTCTAGTTTGCTCATAGAGAGTTCTAGTACACTTCCATGGAATACCAGGTTACAAGAGACGCGAATGTCAGTGGCAACGCTGGTAGTGATATCTTGTGTCACTTTGACCAACCGCAAGGAATTACAAACGTTTTTTTTATTTCTTTTGGAACATGAATGATCTCGCCGAAGGAAAAACACAACCTGCATTTTGGCTATTACATCACTGCTGACGGTTTCCACCAGCAGTCGAGTAGAATATGGTGGCTCACTGCGATAATAGCTCTACATCATATCTGGTTGAACTGAGCGACACAAGATGGCGCCACCAATGCGGCCGTTTAGGCGTATACGTTGGCGGTAACCCGGTATCAAGTGAAGGATAATAGGTATACAAGCTAAAGGTCTCTAATATGGAATTATAGCGTGTATACAGGAGCCTGTCGACGGCCGGTGTCGACTGCAGCAGCAACGCTGATAGTGCCCTTTGTGACAGTTTCTCAAACCGCAATGCATTATAAACGTTCTTGTCTTTCGTTATTGTTGTCGTGGAAGGTGAAGGAAAACAAAGAAACCCACTACGCATCAATTATTATAGCTGATGACGTCGGCGCACCAGCAGAAAGGTTAACATACAATGATTTTGGAGTTACAGTTATCTGTGCTCCAGTTGACGTTAGCCTCAACAGACGGCTTCACCAGTGGCGCTTCGCACGTCTGTGAATCCGGAGTTCTGCTGTACAGTATACTGTAATAACTTTAGAGAGGTTAAAACGCACTTGATATATCAGGTTCATCCTGAAATATTATGTGCTATAACGTAGTGCAGACAGTGCAATGCCTTTATAACGAAGTGTCTGGGGCGTCCGAAATAATTTGTTGTACAGGTTACTTCGTTGTAAAGGTCGCGCACCGGACAGCTTCTAATAGAACCGGGACATAATTATTCCTGCGTTATACAGGTCATTTCGTTATAGAGACGCTCGAATGTATTCAATTTTCCTTGATTACATTGCAATTTGAAAGACTGTTGTCCGCCTTAAGTTTTCTCCAGTGGCTTGCTTTGTTTATCTATAGATTTAACCGAACACAGGTATGCTTAGGTCACCATGTCGGCGCTTTTGGCCTTAGAGTATGAAAGTGTTCTTAGATTCTTGCGTATAGGCTTGAAACCCGTGAAAACTGGCCGACCACTCCCGCCGAGAAGGATCTGGATGCCCGACTTTCTGTCCTTTTGATACCCTGCATTGACTGATGGACACGAACCTGTCGGCACGGGAATTTCATTTGAGGGACAAGGGGCTCGGTAACACGAGAAAATTCTTGGTAGCTGTTATTCCCCGAGTGAACGGTGAGCAACAGGTATCGCAAGCATACGCCTCCGCCTAGACACGGGAACCACGCTAGCCTGACAAACACGTACGACTGATAGCTATAGCCCTATACGCGCTCACTTTTAGCCCAACTCGCTGCTCAAAATGCTTGCGGGAAATCAGTTCTGTGGAATCCCGCAAGGTGAGAAAGTTCCCGAAAGGGAGAATTGGCATGCACCCGAATATAGCACAAAGCCACAAAGAACGCATGTATGGGTTTCTCAGAAAGAAGGCTTCATTCAGAAAAAATTCGTCCTCGTCCGGGCTCCTTTGTAGCTTCGTGCGTCACTCAGGTGGATGAGAATTTTTCCCGTCCAAATGCTTGTGCAGTGCGTAAAGAGTGTTTGTTCTTGTACTGCAACCACAGTTAATAGCTCTATTCGGGTTCGCTGTGTCAGACCGTCGCTTTCGCTACGCCGTCAGTGTCCTGCGGCTGTCGTTCAAACTCAGCTTCAAACTTTGCTTTTGAGTGTGTGTGCGTGTGTGTGAGTGTGAATGCGTCCAAGCCTTCGCGTAGCGACAAAGGAGGTGCAAGAAAGTGGGAATAAATGGCTCAGCGGCCATAGACACGTTAAGGTGCTGCATCTACATCCATGACGTAGATGTCCTCGAAGGATAAAGAATAATTCAGGATCGTTCACTACGATGGCTGAGCCTGACACTGACATAGTGCAATACGCGCATCTATTCCAATTGGGGTGGCAGTGATCAAAATCTGTTTCATAAGAACATGCTTGTTTGACCATTTGGTAGTTACTCCTGGTTGATTGGACTGTCTCTCTCTGCAGTAAGACCCTGGTTGACTTCCTTGGCAAAGTCGTCGCGGAAGAAAAGTAGGTAGAGAGGAAAGCTAATCATGCGAAGGATTCTTGTCGAATGTATACACCGGTTTTTCTTGCCGCGTATCAGACCACTTTCGTGGGCCGATCCCAAAGGCAGCGGAGTCTATAACACAGCGTCTCAAACGGTGACATATAGGAGTGCACATTTGTAGCGTACAGCTGTTATAAATCACCCAAATAGTGCTTGATGCGACCTTCAAACTTTGTAGATTATCGAAAGAACAATGTACAATCACTTGTCGTCTGACGCATTCGCTCTTGGAATCTAGGCATAGCGCACCTCTGTTCTTTCCACAAGTGCGCATTGAAGTCAGCAATGACGCACACAACCGATGAATCCACCAGTGAAACCACCAGTGATGTCATGTATCCAGTCAAGACAAGGTCGAAACCACAATCAGTGAACCAACAGACGTACATATGTAAAATTGTACATAATCATCAGCTTAGTTAACAATGCGATGGTATATAAACATTTCACTATTCCAGCCTGTGGTATACGTCTCGCTTCAGAAAATTGCCAATCTACTACACCAAACAACAATACCAGCATACGGTCGCCGCTCCCGAACCTCTGTCGAGCTCAGCAGCGAGCTCGAGCTGTCTGCTGAGCTCGACAGCTCAACGCCATTGCCAATGGGCTACCTCGGCGGGCAAGCCGGGGTAGCCCGGCGCCCTATAGCGTCCTGAACAGGACGCTATAGGAAGGAGATGCCTGTGAGTACAAAGATACACTATTTGTCAAAAGCGCTGGAGCCACTACTAAGGCATGTGACCAGATCTGTTGTGCAGGACCCAGCTGTTTTCAGTGCTCTACTGCCACGTCCAGTGCTTTCCAACAGGGATGTGCGAATATTCGACTTCCGACGCTTCACTGAAGGCGAAATGCAAAAAAAAAAAAAAAAAACGCCCATGTACGTAGATTGAGGTGCATCTTAAAGAAGCTCAAGCAGTCGAAATTAAAACGGGGTCCGCCATTACGGCGTCCTTTATAGGCTAAGTGTTGCTTCAATCAATCAATCCATCAATCAGTCGATTAAATAATCAACGAATGATTTTGTCACGCACGCAAAGGCTTCTTAACAGATGAAGATGGCAGTAAGCGTTGTACCATCGGGTGTGGTCCGCGTCTCGAAAAAAATGCCAGTGCAATATGTGATGCATACAACTGCGCCTATTTCTCCCCGTTTGAGTGGGCAAGTTAACGGAGTTCTATCCGGTTCCAAAAAAAAAAAAGAGGTAAAAAAGCTAAAAAAAGCGACGAACAGAAGCTATCGCATCGCAGAGCCTACGTTTAGAAGTGGGCACCGGCGCTGGCATCCCTCTCAGTGCACCAGTCATAGCTTTGCGTATAGGTGCCGGTTGCATTGATTTTGCGACAAAAACGATTACCAGAGGCAGCGCTGGCGCTAATGTACATCGAAGTTCCAAGTATAGTGGTTCATCCATCGTGGGAACAGTATACGTGGATTTGCCTTAACTTCGCACTCCTGGCTTTAGACGGCTTTGTGACTTCTTAAATTGATAATATTGAACGAAATACTCCGTCGTAAGTGCAACCATTCGCCATTATTATGCGTGATGCGCCGAGTCCGAGAGCTATTCATTGCTTTTTATACGTTTAGAAAGAAAAAAAAAACGTTTGCTCGGAAATGTAGAAAGATAAAGTTCAGTAAGTAACGCCCTCAAGAACATCAGAAGCCGCAGGCACGAACAGTATAGACAAATCCGTCTGTACACCCATCACTCCCATAGTATATAACCGAACAATCGTAGCGCCCGAGTTGCCCCTAGTAATTTTTTTGGTAGGAAACTCTGTGGTTGGTTGCTTACGCCGTGAGAGGATCGGCTAAGGAGATGATCGGTGTGTCTGTCCCATGCTGACGAGCCCGTAGCGCGCTCGCGAACACATACGTGCGAGCGGAAATTCGAACGGCGACATTCGTGATTGAACGGCTTCCTCGAGACGGCTCGGCCGAGCGATGCCTTTTTGCGCTGGCTCGCCCGCTCGCCTCTGTCTGATGGAAGTCGCGAGCGCCTGCTTTTCGTTCGCAGAATTTTGTATTGTGTGTGTGTTTTCTTTAGTTCTTCGTCTTTCTTTCGAGCGTGTGTATCATCTTTTTCCTCTTCGCCAGAAAACACTGTGCTGCGCATGACACAACACCAGGCAGGCATAGACGCTGCCAGATATTGCAACAGGCGTCGGCAACGTCCTAAAAAAAAAGGTCTCTGTACGAAAACTCCGATTGACCGGCTGGAGGCCGCAGACTTCCTCGTATTCGTACTTTTATTGCGCGCGTGTGTGTGTGTGTGTTTAGCATCATGTGCCTGTATGTGTGTGTGGAAACTCCTTATCGCTTAGTCCAAACCGTTCGTATCAAACTTAGGCCGGCTCAAACGAACAAACGAAAATAAAGAATAACAAGGTAAACTATAAATACAACTTGGATCGCGCTCACTCTTAGTTGAAGGAAACTATCTGTCTGAAATGATGTTACTGTTTCTCTTCAGTCTGCCTTTAAGGGCAACAGACTTGTACGTGAAAACAGCTTTAATACTGAACTGCAGTTAACTTGTGTCGACGACTGTGATGGTACGTACGTGCGCATTATCTCTCTCTCCTCAATTATCTTCTTTCTTCCGCTCCTATCCGGTTTCTCAGTGCAGGGTACCATATCGGATTTCCTGTTCTGGTTTATCTTCGCCATCTTTCGCCTTTTCTTTCAACGTAGCAACCTGTGAAAAACCCTACCGGTTTGTCAGTAAAGCTATCATGCAGAGACATTTATCTGATACAACGAAGGCGAAATGATTATTCTCTCTGTTTCTTCAAGTTACTAGTTGGCTACATATTACTAGTTTGCGAAACCCTAGTGGCACCTACCATAACGCACGCGAGCGCGAACAAACGAAATGAAGGAAGAATCTCTAGTCTACCGAGTAAACGCGCATGCTTGCTGGCGAGCCCTAGCATGCGTAATTGATAGTTTTCCTCAAAGGAGGGGGGATTCGCCAAGTGAGCATTCGAGCATGCTGTCTATTTCCCTTCTCGGTACAGACGTCCACAAGAAAAAAAAAGCAATTCTGTAGAAACCATCGAATATGAGTGTCGAAGTAAGCGAAGCTTATACTGCTTTGTCAAATACTGTGCTTGCAAGTGTGTGTGCGTGTTTCTTTTTGTGTGTGTTTTCTTTTTTTTTTCGTCTAGTCAGAGCTTCTTGGTCTTGTGCGGCACTTACACGGCTGCAATTCAAAGTCCAGCGCTGTTTTCAGGTGTTTCACATGGGTATTCCGTTTAGGTTGTCTGATAGTGTAAATACTGTGTTTCTTGTGTGTTTTGTGGTTTATGCTGTTTTTTACACTGCTCCTTTTTTGTAGCTTACGTGCTGCCTTCCTGTATCTTCCTTGTAGCGGCTGGTATGGGCTTCCATCAAGCTGCTTGTACAGTGTTTGTTTTCTCTCAGCGAGAAGTATCTGGTAAATAAAGTGAGCTGAAGTGAATTGAACTTTAAAATAAGACGGTGTGAGAAACAGACAGTAATCAGTCAAATTTTGTTTTTAGGAATAAGACGAAGACAAACTGGTTTTGGCGACACCTCATGAACGTCGAGATTGTTCGAACGTCATGTGCATTAAGAGCGTTGGCGAGAACAGAATCTTCGATCCGCCCACATACTCGGTGTAACATTCTAGAGTCCTGAGTTCATCATCTGTTATTCCGTCAAATGACTGCCATAACAGTTTATTGTACGACTCGATAATGGAGCCTTCACTTAAGAAAATAAAATATTGGGAGTGTCGTCAGAAAGGACAATGTGTTTTTCTCCATCAGACTCTCTCGGCTCATGACATTGTGATATATTTTACCCTTCAATTGTTGTCCAGTTCACATTTGAGAAACATATTTGCGGCCTTATTCTGACCTATTCGTGGCGCATTCCTTTCACGTTAGTATTCTTCGTTTTTCTGATGATATGCAATCAAGAGTTCGCATCAGCACTTCGTTATAATATTTTATGAAGTTCATAGCAGTGTTAATGGGACGTATAGTTGGTTATGCAGGTGATTAGGTTAGAGTAAATGGATGCTTATAATATAGGAACTTCTGTTGAACTCCGCACATTTCCTCTGAAGCGGTAGTTGTCGCTACCACTACCATGTGTTCTCTTCTAACCGAAACAATGATGCTCTTTCCAGGCCACCATTACGCACACCTTACAACTGTCTCGTATTACTGACCGGAATGCTAGTGGAAACAAATCAGTCACAAAACAATTTCAGTTACTAATGTACATTATAAAAAAGTGCAGCTGCAAAAGGGTATTCTAGAGAAGGTTCCAGCAGTAACACCTGTCAGGTAGCAGAGAAGACAATTAACAAATATTCAGCAGCTTGGTAGAGAATAAAAAAGGGACAATTATACATAGTAATAATCAAAAAAGAAACAGTGCTGATAATACAAGAATCATAATGCAAAATATTAGGCTTCCAGGTATACTCTATGTATACTGTCGAAGTAACAAGGTCGTCTGAGACTCAAAGGACAAAGTCAAGGCTTAATCCATGTATACTGTCGAAGTGACAAGGTCGCCTGAGGCTCAAACGACCAAGTTAAAGCAAATCCATGTAGTATACTGTCGAAGTGACAAGGTCGTTTGAGACTCAAAGGACCAAGTTAAGGCAAATCCATGTATACTGTCGAAGTGACAAGGTCGTTTGAGACTCAAAGGACCAAGTTAAGGCAAATCCATGTATACTGTAAAAGTGACAAGGTCGTCTGAGGCTCAAACGACCAAGTTAAGGCAAATCCATGTATACTGTCAAAGTGACAAGGTCGTTTGAGACTCAAAGGACCAAGTTAAGGCAAATCCATGTATACTGTAAAGTGACAAAGTCGTTTGAGATTCAAAGGACCAATTTAAGGCAAATTCATTGTACACTGTCAAAGTGACAAGGTTTCGACGCTGGCTGAGCCGCCATACCTAATTGCAGCTCCCTTATCGACGCTAACGCCCGACTTCCGTCTAGTGATTTTCGTAGGAAACTCAATGATAATTCACGCGACGGCTCAACGGTTGCAGTAGCGGAGTTTCCATCTAGTAGTACATGAAATACTGTGTACAAAAAGCTCTGTGCATATATTTCTCTTTTTTTTTCTTTTTTTTTTTTCTTTTTTTGCCAACCGGCAATGGCTCAGTGGCTACGGCGCTGCACTTCGGGACAACGAGGTTTAGGCTACGATTCCCGACCGCGGCGGTCGCAGCTCGATATGGGGGCGAAGTGCAAGAACTCTTGTGTACTGAGATTTTGGTGCGCATAAAAAAAAAGCCCAGGTATTCAAAAATTAACCCGGAGCCCTCCACTATGGCGTCCCGCACAAGCCACTGTGCCGTTTAGGGACGTTAAACGTTGTAACATAAGCTGCATGACTTACGCATGCAGAAGCTTTCGGCGTCTCGCGGCATCTCGAGGGAGACACGTTAGGCGTCTTCAGAAGCTTTATGAATGGCCTCTCGCGACGTCGCGCGTGTCTGGCACCCGTCGTTTTTAGGCGGCCGGCAGCGGTCACGCTTCCGAGCCGGGGCGCGGTTGTGTCAAACAACTTGACTCCGGCGCGCGAGTTGAAAGGTTACGAGATAGAGGGGCGCTGGCTGATAGACGCTGGTCCAACATCCGGCGTTGCAGCCAGCTCGAAATGCCGACGTGCCCGGTCGCCACCGCCGGAAGCCCGCCCCTTCTCTGTGCCGGCGCGAGCCCCCATCGTGCGTCCGCCATCAGTACCGTGCACCGTGCCGCACGCAGCGGCCAGAGCCAAGCCGAAGCCAGTCGGGAAAAGGAAAAAGGGTGCGAAGGGGGCATAACGTTTGTGTTACTCCGCTTCGAAGTCGTCTGCTTCTATTTTCGCCGTCTGCCCCGCGAAGCGCGACGAATTCGTCTGCTACTCGAACACAAGCGCAAGAGGCAGGACCCTTTGTGTTGTAGAAGCACGTAGAGCCTTATGCGTCGAGTAGGCCAATATAACAAAATGTGCTGTATAATGTGCAGAAGAGTTGGACCACCAGTTCAGAATACGTGGTTGGGAAACGAAAGAACCAGAGCTTGGTGAGTGTATAATAACGAAAATGGAGGAATGTGCTTCGAAGTCGTCTGCTCTTCCGTTAGCCGTCTTATAAGGTAGTCCCTGCGTTGCATTTTCGTATCCTGCTTGGGGCTAACGAAGCCGGGACAAACCACAACGAAATCTTTTGCTACCCTGAGAAGAGTCGATATTTGAGCATGCTTGAGTCCTGAAGCGTCTATCTAGCCAAAGCAAGAAACGGGCAAGACATAAGCAGGACCGAAAAAAAAGCACGCCTATATTATAAGAAGTATAAGGAAGTGTGATGGAAAGTTC
This sequence comes from Dermacentor silvarum, assembly GCF_013339745.2. Lineage (NCBI taxonomy): Eukaryota > Metazoa > Arthropoda > Arachnida > Ixodida > Ixodidae > Dermacentor > Dermacentor silvarum. The sequence continues at coordinate 90,613,544 of NC_051162.1, forward strand.
CGGAAATTGAGATCATTTGTGAAACTCCTTGTTAATAAGCTGTTTAATCATTGCCTAGTAAAGCCATACACCTTCGAAAATTCATCTGCAGTGGTTGATGGCACACCGAGACGACCCCCTAGATCATCTGCGTTGAAAGGTCAAGTTCGCACCGGTTCTTGTTTTTTTAGTATGTTTCTTTCATTGGTAACGCAATGGCTGGCAACTGGTTGGCATTCACGATTTGCAGGAAGCTATTCTTGCTAAATGTATTTACCCACGAAGGATTCGTTAATCGGACCTCTAGTTTTAGCCGCTTTTATACACTGTTATGTCGCCATACTTAGATGCGGACAAAATATATAGCATTTCCCACAAACTTATCCACCGTCGTTCTGCGCAAATTTTCTTTTTCTTCGCCCCGACGTGACAGTAGCAGACGTACACGCGAGATGCGGGACTACTTTTCGCCGCGGAACACCGTCCACCGGCCTCGTGCGACGTGCTCGTACGAGCGGCCATGCGTAGCTGGTGCACGCAAGTCTCTCGTTCCTACGCCAGCATACCCCTCCCCGCCTTGTCTTCTTCCGCCCGCCAGTGATTTACTAGATCTCGCCAAACGAGACTCGAGGGCAGCGATGGACGCAGACGTGCCTTGCCCCCGTGACTCGCGGTATCTCCGCCAGGGGCCGTAAGGTCATCGCGTAGTAGTACGCGCGGTTTCATTCACACACGGGACGCCCAGAAGGGAAGGGGGGTCACATGACCCGTTCAGACGTCGGCGCGCCAGGAAGAAAGAGAGTGAGGATGAAGAAGAGATACAGCGACGGAAGAGGAAGCTTATTTATTTGGGCCTGCACCCAGATATATATATATATATATATATATATATATATATATATATATGCCTGGAGGCGAAAACGAGAAAAAGAGTGGACAGGACGCTTAGCGATTACTGATACTCGCAAAGAACAGATTGACGTTATGTGACCTCAGCAAAGCTCTTTGAAGTAGTATCTTTTTTTATTATTAAAGAGCAAGACTATATAGAACAGAGCAAAAAAAAGAAAAAAAGAACGAAGAGTTCGTTTAACGCGAGGTCGAAAATATAGTGTGATGCTTTGCATAAAATATTGAAGCGGGAATATACGAGAAGGCGCCGTTTTTATGAGGTCGTATTCACAGAATCGGCGAGCCAGAAAGGGAATGTCTGCCGTGAATCCTGAGTACAGCAAAACTTCATTATGACCATAAACATCGTTGCCGTAAAGTGCAGTTCAACACGACGGCTTGTTCCAAAGCGGCACTACGTATATTCTTTGGATTACGCTTTCTCCAATCCGCTTGCCTTTTCTCCTGCCATAGCGCAAACTAACTTTCTCGAACGCGAAGCATAGTCTTTCGAGTAGAATTGAAAACGTAGCCGACTCGAATAAGACTTCCTCGCATAAACTGTCAGTTCCAACGACGTGAGGAAGTTCGATAAAAAAAACGTTGGTCGGTGAGCGACGCGTTATGCCAGCGCGCACGCCAGAAATTGTAGAAGACTGGTTGTATTCGTCATGCTAAGATGCTCAGATATTGCTTGAAAAAAGCTCCTGAGAATTATCAGCGCATTTTCTAGCGCCCGTATCGACGTTCAGCGCGCAAATTCCTTGTGGGAAGTTTACTATATAATGAATCAGAGACATGTCTGCGGTATTCTAAAAGCCTGGCTTGTACGATTGTTTGGTACGCTGAACTGCGTCATAACTGTTAGCGTCTGAGGAGACAAATGGCAACTGAAGATGTAGCATCAGATTCGATTGTTCTTACTCAAGCGTTCGAAGCATCGTAGACTCTTGGAATACTTGTCTTACCCCGTCTTTTTATGGATATTTCATTTTTCTTTCTCAGTCCAGGCTCTGTCACCCTCGTTCATTCATTGAATACAGCGTTGCAGTATGCTCAGGTTTTGTTTTTTTCGGCAACCATTTATTCTGCTAAAATCCTGATAGTTCCTTCACTCCCCGTTCACGAAAACCTGGTTAATACTTACAGAGACGAGGTTAAGATGAATACAGTCGAACCCGGTTATACCGAACCCGAGTATATTGAATTATTGTCTATATCGAACAGTTGTAACATCTCCTTCGAAATCCCATGCGAAATTATAGTATTGTACTACGTGTATATCGAACTCCCGTTCACCGTTTCATTCGATATATACAGAACGCTGCGCCGCGTTGCGCCCCCGCAAGTGCGCTTTTCCTAACAAACTTCGCATGATAGGAACTATTCATTTTGACGAAGCGGCACTGTTTTGGCCGATACTGCCAAGGTATTCAATATGAAGGGCAGGACGTGCCGTGGAGGAAAATTTAGCAAGGCGTGTGTCTCAAGATACGTAGGGCTTGTGTTGGAAGGGTCTGATTTGCGCTCCATAATGCCGGATTCTCTTTAGTAAGCTTTGCCGCATCACAACTGCGTTATGCCGTGAAGCGTAGTAGTAGCGAACAGAACTGCGCCGTGCAGTGAAGCATATTTTCTGCAGCCGTTCGTTATCGGAAAGAGGATTGCCAAGATGCTTAAGGAGTGGGAAAGGCGTCCTTGCCCGATGCAACCGCTCCAAAATAAATGCGTGACACTCAATCTTTTCACTGAGTGGGTGCTCCGGGCTCGGCAAATACCTGCTTTTCACGTTCTCGAGAGACTGGTACGTGCGCAAATTTCAGATAAGCTTCAGATAGGCATATTTATTATTTCGAGTTATCGAAATATTGAACTATTTCGCAATCCCCTTCGAGTTAGATATATCTGGGTTCGACTGTTTAAAGTCAAACTGTTTAGTAAATCGCGCCTTTGAAATAGCTAGATGCCGACTCTTGTCGTTAGATTGCAATACCTGTGGTTGCAAATAAAGCGCAGAACACCTTCTATGCTACTGCCTATCGTTCTAAAATGGGATACCTGCCCTTGGCTCCACTGTAATCAAGCTACACGGCAGACCTTTCTCGTTGGACGAGATCTCGGCGCCGTGGTCTCGGACGTCACAGGCACAAACGACCGCAGGAGACGCTAATGCGATTTTTGAATTAAGCGAGACTAAACTACCATCTGAGACAGAGCGATGAAAGTTTGAATACGTTGGCGACCCCTGTGCACATTGACTCTTACTGTTCTCTCCTTCTCTTGCTATTTCTCTACCCTTTCCCCTTCCCGCCGTGCAAGGGTAGCCAGCCAGAGTCATTGCTGCGGTGCTATTCTTGACCACGGTCAAATTGCGCCATTTCGGTGCTTTCAGCCAATAAGAGAGGCCGTAGCAGCCCCGTGAGCCAATCAGAGATGAAAAGATCGCGAATTAGGCAACATGGCGGAATTCGACACTGTCCAGAATAGAACTACCGGTTAACTTTTCTTGCTTCTCATTTGTCTTTCTTTATTGTCGTTACAGGAGGTTGGATAGGCAATATCTTGTCTAATGGTATATGGTGTATGTTGAAACTGTAAGTTGTATGTGCCACCTATTCAAGAGCCAAGGAGTTGGCCTGCTCACATCAAGCCAAAAAAAAAAAAAGACAATAGTATGACAACACACTGGCGCCGCCCTGAATTTTACCCGACAGTTCGTTTTAAGGTCATGGATTTTTAAAGCGTCCACTCTTGTCGAGTTAATTATTTATCGGAAAAGAAGGACTGCAACGCATCTTACAGGAATCAAGAATTGAAGCCGTAAGAAGTGCCGACAACGTTTTTGGCGTCAAAGAGGCACGAATGCGAGAAAGTACTTTGAAATTGGTGACCTCACCCAGGCTTCCCTGCGCAGATACTTCGTTGCAATTAAAAAAATTAATTTAAAATTTAATTTCCATTTTTATTCTTATTTCATATAGCTTCCACTATGTAAGTGAAAGGTACTTTCTAAAATATTCTACTTAGTATGTTGGACCTTCGTGGAACTACTCACCTTGAGCATCGGCTGTTCGGTGGGGCCTCTTGTCACGCTTACTACAATAGCTTACTATCGTTCCGCATACATTTCACTAAGTGGAACACGTTAGTGTCGCTCCACATACATTTTAACAAGGCGGTGGACAATGTGGGCAAATGTTTTTCATCCATCAAGTGTAACCTATGTTTAACGATATTACCAGTGTGACCTCGATTTTGATCCAGCAAAAGTCAACGTTTTTCCCGCTGAATGAATGAAAGATTGAGGCTCTGGAGGATACCCTGATGCCAGTTTAAACTTCTGCAGGTACTGATCTTTGGTGCCCCTTTAACATTAACGCATGTACGCGAGCCTCTTCGAAGTGTACCGGCTGTTCATGAACAAGAGGCGGTGGCATACCATAACTGTCATATGCCAGCACGAGCGTAATATAGTGACTGCGTCAGTAACTACGCATGAGTTCAAAGGAAACCAAGTAAAAGAAAAAAAACACACACACACAAGAAAATTATAAAGAAACAAGTATAAAAAAGGACAGGCGTATTGTTCGTCACTCAGTCGCAAAAAAAAAAGAAAGAAATACTGCGAGGCGCATTGCAGTTCTGCTGTGGCATGTGCATAGACTATATCCGCTATGAAATTCTCCGGTTCGTTGTGCAAGCCATGGATGTGCTGAGTACTTTTTCAGGCAGATATACCGGATGTCTTCGTGAAGACTGCGAAAAAAAATTTCAGAATCACCTATGGCAGATAAAAAAAAATCACCTGTGGCTGTTTTCTCGGGTAGATCGTCCGAGAAATCGAAATCCACAATTTACCAATCGACCAAGTTTCACCAATTAAGTTCCTAAATAAACGCTGCTTAGCTTATATTGTAATTTATGAATTCTAGTCGGTGAGATTGCAAGGATTGCAAGACATGTCGACTCGGAACGAATTCTGAAAATGACACGAATTTCAATATCATCATCATCATCATCAGCCTATATTTATGTCCATTATTTTAATATAAATGCGCCGTCAAATTCGCGGTAAATATGTGCTGTTGTTCCAGTGTTTCTTTAACGAAACGCCGTTTTATGCATTGAAGCACAAAAAATAAACGGAACGCCAATCTAATTCGTCGCACGCTTTGGGAATGAATATCTTGAAACTGATGTCATCCTCATGATTTGTTTTCAACAAACTGCAATATGTGCCGTTAAGTAATTAGTTAAAAACAGATTTAGTAAATTTTTGTCAGTCAGTTTATTATGCATTTTGATTTCTCTGTGCTGGTAATTTCCGTCTCTTCGAATAATCCAGCTCAAGGACTAGAATTGAGCGGTCTGCCGCAGGTGATTTTTTCTTTAAATTTTGGCAGTCGTTTGCGAAAACACTGCGTATAAAAAATATCAATTCCGTATTAGCCAATCAGTACACAAAAACACAAATTCAAAGGGCTCAAAACGCTTTGCCAGCTTCTTTTATAATGTTCTTGTGTTTTTTCTGTGCTACTCGACTAATAATAAATATCAACAGGTTCAAACGTACACTCTTTTAATAATTCCGCCTGTGTATTACGTGGCAATACCACCAGAGGCATCAAGTTTCTTCGTTTACGATACATTAGTTACATATACCGCAGACAACTCAGTCAAAGTCGAAGTCAACGTAGTCAAAGTAGGAGTTGTCATACAAGATACACTGTAATTAGATAAGAAAACAACATACTTAAAGTAAACTTTACTAGAGCGCGTCAATACATCTAAAGATCTTCAATCTCTGAAATGGCGCTCCAATTAATTCACGCACAGCATCATTTATATCAAATATATTTTGTAGATAATGCCGTTTCACTCTCGTATAGCTCTAGACGAAAGAGGCTGTGTTTCAATTTGCTTGACCTAGCGAGAATTGTGGCCGGCAACCTTTCACGAGTGCACATGGATTAAGACTGGATTATGATGCTTAACACATTTTGGCAGCTCTAGTTGAATGTTTCCTGCAACACCAGTGGAAAAATAAAGACAAAAGAAGCCGGCAGATCCCATGCCCTGTGGGAATTGATGTTAAGCGAAGCAGTGTGCAGGGAGCCTACCAAGTTAACGAAACGACCATGAGAGCACCAAGACGTAGGTGGCACTTTCATGACCTACATGACACACTTCTCATGACATTCATGTCATGAGTTCTCAGGAGTTCCTTTAGGTACACCTAAGAGACCTTAAGGCGAAAGTCTTAGTCATGCTCATGGTCATGACTATGACTTCGACCATCAACCTTTATCCTTTTCCTTCACTTATTACCACATCCGAACCCATTCCGTTGGTTTTTTAGTGTTAATTTTTTTTCGCTGAGTCATTCTCATTTTTGCTGAGTGGTCATGTCTATGCGTTCTACTACAATCCTTTAGTGCTTCCTTCACTTAGTGTGCACGTCCAAACCCATTAGAGTGGTTTTTGAGTGTTATTCTTTTTTTTTCGCTGAGTTATTGTCATTTATGCTGAGTCATGCTCATGTCTATGATTTCTACCATATTCCTTAGTGCCCCCGTGCGAACCCATTCCAGTGGTTTTATTGCGATATCATATATGAACACTTCAAGCGGATTTCTGCCGTCGGCGTCGCCGTCACCGTCGCTGTGAGGTTCCGGTAAAGGCCAAGGGCGATAAAATTATCACCGCGCGCCGTATGTGCGAGTGAAAGCGTGCGGGGGATGCGCGCTAGCACGGAGAGCGAACGCACGGCGGAGAGCAAACGCGACGTCCGTCGCGCGAAAGGCCGTAGGGGTATGGGAGGGAGGGAGGAGGGGCGACGCTGTGCTGCGGCATCAAATGTGTATCTTGCAACCGGGCGCAAAGGGAACTGGTGACGCAATCTCCCACGCAAAAGGAGGAAAACGGGAAGGCAGCGCAGGAAGGAGGAGAGGGGGGGGGGGCTTCTACTCTGCCAACAAATGCGTTCTTGTACACCGGGCTGCCGGTGTTGTCGCGCGCACCGTATCTTGCAAGCGATCTCCACACGGCTCTGACCTTATTATGCGCTGTGCATTCGTCGCCGCTCAGTTTCCACTGAAGCGATAGACCGCACGAACCTTCGCTCGCTGCGGGTGGCTGCGCTTACTGCCAGCGTTTTCACAGTGGTTGTTTGTGGTCATCGAGGGTGATCTATTCATTTTTGCTTGTTCGCGCTGACACCACGCTTGTTAGATCAGTTAGTAAGCGACTGTGTCCATGTTTATACCGCCGATAAAACTACTATCCCTACTCCGAATAGCTCTCTACTAATTTGCTATTGCAATTGATGCTTCACCTTTCGGGCGAAACTGCGACATTTTTTAATGTTAATCCTTTTTCGCTGAGTCATTGTAATTTTTGCTAAGTCATGGACATGACTATGACTTCTACCATCATCCTTTAGTGTTTCCTTCACTTAGTACCCACGTCAGAACTCATTTCAGTGTATTTTGAGTGTTTAATCTTTTTTCGCTGAGTCATTGTCATTTTTACTGAGTCATGGTCATGACTATGACTTCTACCATAATACTTTAGTGTTTTCTTCTCTTAGTGCCCACGTCAAAACCCATTGCAGAGGTTTTTGAGTGTTAATCTGTTCTCGCTGAGTCACTGTCATTTTCGCTGAGTCACGCTCATGACTATGACTTCTTGCAGCATTCTTTAGTGTTTCCTTCAATTATTGCCCACGTCCGAACCCATTTCAGTGCTTTTTGAATGTTAATATTTTTCGCTGGGTCATTGTCATGACCTACATGGCACGCATGTCATGGCATTTATGCTATGACCTAGCTATCACTTATGTTCGTCATACACTCCTCTATGTACGTTTTGGTATCTACCAAGTTTACGAAACGACGGTGAAAGCACCAAGACGTAGGTGGCTGTTTTATGACCTACATGACACGCATGTCATGACATTCATGTGATGATATATCATTTATATATGTTCCTCATATACTCTTGTCATAGTATGCCAATTATGGTACATACCAAGCTAACGAAACGACCATGAGAGCACAAAGACGTAGGCTGATAGATAGATAGATAGATAGATAGATAGATAGATAGATAGATAGATAGATAGATAGATAGATAGATAGATAGATAGATAGATAGATAGATAGATAGATAGATAGATAGATAGATAGATAGATACTATCAAAGTAGCAAATGTTCGCCAAGAAATGTTTCGCATTTAAAAGCAGGGAAGAAATCGACCTAGCTGGGACGGTTACACGCATATCAAAGTGTACAATATAATGATGAAGGTTTTATGATGGCAGAAAAGATCAAGGAGATATAGGCAACATTTTAGACAGCAATATATGTAGTAAAAGCTGATTAACTCAAGCAGGCTTACTATTTGTCGCAGCCCCGTTTCAAAGGGGACGCCATGGCGATTGCTTCCACTCGTGAATTGCGTTGTTCTGTATTGTCGTTTACACGACAGTGAATGCATAGCGTTCTGGCTTCTCTGTTTTTGGATTTAGTACGGTGGAAACCACGCCAACGCCGTCTCCAAAACGGGCAGAGCCACCTCTTGGATCTTTGATGGCTGCCGGACCTGTGCTTCGTAAAATCGCTGCACTCGATCATGGGGTGCCGCTTCGCTTATATAGCGGTCTACAACCCAATGATGTGATGGTGTGCGCCGTAAGAGCAATCGCGTCTGAACGAGGCTCGCGTGAACGCGCATGCAAACACACGCTCTGTAGGGTGTCCCAGCTAACGTTAGCCAAACTTATATATAAAAAAAAGAAAAAGAAAAGAGAAAAAATGGGAGGACGGCTAAACTTGGCCTTTAACAGTGGAACGCGATAGTATTCAAAAGTCCCTGGCTGCTTATCAGGCTTCTTTCTTTCTCCTATGTTCAAATTACAATCCGACGCTATCACGTCTACAGGTTGTGGTCAAGTCGTACTTTCCGACTTTTCTGACGAATTTTACTTTGAGAAATTAAATATTTGATCACCAGCGCCTTGCGTCACGCGAAGGGCCTGCCCGGTCGGTATGGTTCGGGATGATGTAGTTCGGCATGATTACTTTCGCCAACGACGCCGGCGCTTACGCCAACGCCGGATTTTCTGCGACACGGGGTCCTTAACGCTCTCGCGTTAAAGGATTAAAAAAATATATGGTGCAAGACACGGTTTTAAGACCTACGATGTTTCGTCGTCATAGGCCTGGCAACCGAACCCCGTACGTCCTAAAGTCGTATCTTGCGCCGTCGAAATCTTTTATTGCGATAGCAATTATATGGACACTCCAAAGCAGATTTCTGCCGTCGCCGTGAGGTTCCGTATGACGTCAATGGAGATGAAATTGTCGCCGCGCGCCGAACGCTGTATGTGCGAGTGAAAGGGCGCGAGGGACGCGCGCTTTCACGGGGAGTGAACGCACGGCGGAGAACAAAAGCGCGTTCTGCGCCGTGCTCCCTTAAGGGCTGCAGAAGTAGGCGTCTCTTTCCTCCTTTACAATCACCATATATGTAGAGCAAATGCGCCTTCTTCCGACGCGCGAAAGGCCGTGGGGGGGGGGGGGGGGGGGAGAGGGAAGAGAGGCGACGTTTAGCTGCGGCACCATGCAAGTGTCTATTTATATCAGAGGCTCCGGCAACAGTCACCAATGCCGCACGCATTTTGTGCGAACGCGGGCAAAACGCCGACGGCGTCGACAACAGTTCTGCGTGTTGCCGGTGCTGCTGCATGTCCAAGTTTATACAGCTGATAAAGCTAATATCATTACTCCGTATAGCTCTCTACAAATTTGCTATCGCAATTGATGCTTCTCCTTTCAGGTGAAACTGCGACAACTTTTTTTTCTTTCAACAGCTGGGCTAATGTTAATCGGCACCCGCGTTGTATCATTCAGTTACAATACCTACGGGCAAAACAGATAATAGAGTGGTAATTAGTGGTCGGCTGAAACATCAATGCATTTCGCCACAGATTTTGAACACGAATGGCTCGGAACTGGTACTAATCAAGTGGCTTCTGCTAAATGAACCTTCATTAAAGCTTGACTTTCAATTGGGCAGTAGGGACATATGCGCTCTAAATTTACTCACTCCGAGGTTATACCCGCCGGGGTGGCTCAGTCAGCTAAGGCGTTGAGCTGCTGAGCACGAGATCGCGGGATCAAATCCCGGCCGCGGCGGCCGCATTTCGATGGAGGCGAAAATGCAAAAACGCCCGTGTGCTTGCGTTGTAGTGCACGTTAAAGAACCCCAGGTGGTCAAAATTAGCCCTCCACTACGGTGTGCCTCATAATCAGAACTGGTTTTGGCACGTAAAACCCCAGAAAGAAGAAGAAGATTTCAAGGTTATACAGTGAAATTTTGTTGATTAGATATCAGATAACCCTAGAATTTCCCTTCCGAGCAAGTGTCCGTCAAGTGATCCAGCTGATGCGACAGAAGAATGGCAATTTCTAAATTTCAGTTTCAGAATGAAAGACGACAATTTCAATTTTGTCATCTTTCATTCGCGTTCTGTTTTTCTTTCGCGCGTAATAAATTCTGTCTCGAGCATAGTGGCCAATACGTGTTTCAGGCTACACAATCACTTCCGGCGCATGCTGCCTGCAAAAGCATAGCCTTCGAGAGTCGTTTCTGTTACGCAGAGGCAACCATCGCTGGGGCGTGGTTTCTGACATTACCTATTTCAATCGCTGTTATTCTTTCTGCTCCGTTCCACCTTACGGAAAATCAGCCCTCACATCTGACGCGTCCCAGGGCGACGCCTAACGCGAACTGCGCACAAATTGCGATTCTTGCACTGGCCACTCGATTCCGCAGACTGCTGAACACGCCCGCGTCTATACCAATTTACGGAAACCGAGATCCACCCATCGCGTTTCGAATTCCGTTGTTTGTTATCCTGTCTTGCCTTTGTTAAGAAACACACAAATATTCATGCCAGATGTAATCTTCATCATCGTAATCATCAACATCATTCGTGCATTGTAGCGAAGGTTGTTGTTGGTTTAAGAACTTTTCACTTGTTCAACGGCTGTGCAAGACTGTTATTCTGCTTGTTCTTCCCACACATGCATAACCGCTAACTATGTGCTTTTCGTACTGTTGTACTGTATAGCACTGTATTATACTCTTTTTTCTATTGACACTCCGTTTGTTTTACAGGTTTTGCTACCTCGAATGTTTGCCCCGCATTTCTTGCCGTCGAGCATTTAAGACTAAAATAAATTAACATAAGTAGAATGGTCCGCATAATTAAGTCCATTGCCGGACGAAGATTTCTCCCTATAGGTCTCCACTAAAGAAAAAAACTATGTCAACCTACTGCATTCTTAGCCTGCACATTTCTCCACTTCACGTGTTCTTACCATCCGCGACAGTATTACGGTACAATCGATGGCATGTACCATAATAAGGCGGTAATATCTCTGTGTCATGCGTTAAGAAAGCTTGACTTATATTTGTATGATGTTATGCAGTTAGATAGCCTATACAATTATGGCCCACTCGTCAAGAAAACTGTGAACTGTGTGTTTTCACTGACAGCTTCAAGTGCTTTTACTAATTTATCGTACTTTGCGTGTTTACAAATGTTTATGCGTGTTCCTGTACTTTCTTCTGTGGCTCCCTGGACTAGTGGGCAGAACTTTGTGCGTGTTCGTGTTGTGCGACTATTCAATGTTCTACGCCGCTTTTGGGGATTTCATTTTCTTTGCCATAAGAAGAAGAGCAGGCGGGGCCACTTAAAGGTGCCAACCTCTACTATAACATGACGTCATTTAAAAATTATAATATCCGAACAAACTTAACTATGATTTCTACAGAAGGAGGAGTGTATAATGCCGAGAAACTATTATTCGACGTCTCATAGTATCCCCATGACGTTCATTGCATATATGTCACGCTTACTTAGCTAAGCTTGCAAACTTGCGACCGTTGACTGCAGGCCGTCAATTACCAGGCGATCTCCTCATTGTGTAATAATATCACGCTGCCTTCGAAAGTGACATTCTGTATGCCAGCCCAGCGACAAGTATCGCAGAGTGGTCATTAAATGTATGCCACCATGTCATTGAATTCTTGTAAACGTATTCTCTGCATTAACTGCCCCCTTTAAACAATTATTCTATACTGTTAACCTACAAGCTTTTTCGTAGGCCTTGGATTTTTCTTCGACCCGTATTGCAAATCTTGAGTTTCGTGAAAGATATCTAAATGCTAAGCCTACTAGGAATATGTCACATATTTAAGCAAATGGCTGCACACATCAAAATTGCGCCTCCACGAAGCACATTGTCTCGGACAAAGGCAGTGTTGAATATGTCAACTAAGTATAGTTATTACAGTTTAGCGAATGGTTGGCGATACGACGGTTTAAGCTCAGCAAGGAGCTGGAAATAATTGGGATGAATATTAAGCGATGAACCAAATTGAGCATTGAAGAGCATACGTTACACTGGCCTTCTAAATTCTACGATTAACAAAAAACGCGGTGCAATTCTTGGTGACCTCCATCTGTCCCCGGCTACTTCCTCGCGAATTTTCGTGGTACGACAAGCATTTCAATTTCGCTGCATAAACGGTGACCAAACAAACTTACGCTTGCGTTCTTAGTATTTAAAGTATTTGTGTTTTGGGGTTTTACGTTCAAAAATCCTGATCTGATCACGCAGCACGCCATGGCGTGGTGACTCCGGATTAACTTGGCCGCCTGGGGTTCTTTTGCGTGCACCTAAATCAAAGTACACCAGCATTTTTGCTTTTCACCCCCATCGAAATGCGGCCACCGCAGATGGCAGTCGAACCCGGGACCTCGCGATTAGCAGCGCATCGCCATGGTCACTGGGCTACCGCGGTGACGGGGTAGTAACACAGACGAACCCGGATAGAACGAATTATCGTGTATAGCGAACAGCTGTAAATCTTCTTGAGAATGTTTGTATTTATATATCGAATTATGGATATATCGAACTATTCCACGATCCTCTTCGAGTTCGATATATCCAGGTTCGACTGTGTAACTGTGCGCGGAGCGCTTATTACAATACATAATTGACTCCTAAATGTAAGTAAAATGTTGATTCACGCAATATAATACTGCAGTGTTTTATGTCCTTAGAACAGCAGCTTTATCGTATGTCATAGAATTTCTAAGTATCATAGATTGTATTGCAATTCAGCATTACGAGAGGCTTAGATTTGCACAGTGCATAAATAAGAGAAGTTTTACTTCAATCTCGAGTCGCACTAAAGCTCTTCTACACGACAATTTCCCATGTAACTCTTCTTTGCTTTCTTTTAACATTTCTCAGGACATGTATCGCGCGAGCGATAGGCATTTTACAAAGTTAACTTGCGTTCCCAGCAGTTTCAAATCTCGTATCTAATCAAAAGGCCTCGTTGATACACAGTGGAACCTTCGCGGTGCCTCCCCTCGTAGAAATATAAATAATCCAAGCTTGAGATAGAAAATAGTTTCAACTTAACTTCATTACACCTCGAAAGCTATTATAATCTGTTGTCATGCGAGTTATTTGGGGTATTTGTTAATAATCTACTTCTGGAATAAAGTGCTAGCATCACCCTTTACTTATTGTGAGCAGTAACCCTAGATTATTAAATCTTAACTGCGAATTCATAGTCAGCGGGAACCACTTTGGTTAAGAACCCCAGGAACAAAAATAAAGTGAATAAATGTTATCCTGCATATATATGACGTTTTCTATTGAATAAGGCAAACCTGCTTGAACTTGCCCTTTGAATAACATCAAGCTATACGGGCATTTCCATCTCTTCAGATGGCAAAAATCATGTTTATACGTTGTTTAGCGATCTCCGCGGAATGTGTCGGGGAGAATTCGAGACTCAGACTTCACAGTGATTTTTCAGCGCAGAATCGTTTTAGGGCTGCGTCGATACTTGCGTATTAATATGTCGAGGAACACCCTGGGGTTAACGGCCTTTAATCTCCGAAACACGGCTGTCTATTGCGTTCTTTGGATATCTACGTGCATCAGATAAATCTAGCCGTATACATTTATCTGCATCTAGAGGTGCTGTGCGAACGAGCAAAACAGCTGAAATTGAAAAGAAAAAGGCAGATCTTTATCTTCTCCACGTAATCTTTCATGCGTGGTAGTCAACGCTGATGAACATTAATTTAGCACTTCTTTCTCTGAGCTATAGGGTCGTCTTCGTCCTTTTTAAGAAGCCTTCATACCCTCGATCTTGGTTGTCAGCTTCGTCTTATGTCCGGCCTCTAAGGAGTGCGTGCGACAGCACCCTTTTAGTCCGTATACGGGGTTTGTAGTAACATTTCCAAGTGCGTACTCTTTAATTATCTCGACAACAGATCACTCCGTCCCTCTTGTGGTTGCAGCGGAACGATCACGCACCTTTCTCCTTGCGCGTGTGCCCTTCTTTATTTTATTTTTTTCCACTGGCAAAGAGCAGCCGCTCTGTGCCACTCTAAGTTAGCTGGACAAGCGCCCACTCCGAGAAAACAAAATTCGTGGCCAGTGCTAGCCTCCACGGACATCAGCGCGAGCCGCTGTAAAGGCACTGCCACGTCTTCTAGATACACCGGATTTTGCGATAAGTTATTATGGGCGACACTGTGGGGTGCTGTACGTCTAAGCTGGACAGTCGAAACTGTGCATGACTAGGCGACGCCTTCACAGACTGTGGACAGCGCGCACACAGACGCTTTTGTATAGGTCACTCTTCCCTTCTTTTTCTCTCCCCTTTAGTACCCGTTTCTCCTTTCCCCAGTACAGGGTGGTAAACCGGTTATATCATCTGTCTAACCTTCTTGTCTCTCCTTTACGTTTATATATCTCCCTTTCTTTAAGAAGATTTAGCTATTGTCTAGATTTGCTGCTATTTCTAGGTAGCAGGGTACATCTGTGGCTCTGTATTGAGGCCTTGTGGCACGCACTTAATTCTTTTTGAATTTTGACGAAAGCTACGGTATCTCTCTTCTATCTGAATATAGAGGCTGTGTGGGAGATGCTTCAAATGAGTGTGACCACGGAGAAAAAACATGAGCGTGCAGAATGTGGTGCTGCTCCCTCTTTAAGAGAACATAAGATCCTTTTGGTGAAGTTTCATTGCTAGTTCAGGGAAACTAGGTATTGTAATAAGATGAGTACACGTGTTTACCAAGGTCGCCATAGGTCATGTCAAAAGATTTCGTTCTTTTTATTGAACAACATTTTCTGCATGTGCGATGCAGTTTCGCATATGGAAAAAATTGCTTGATTTCAAAAGTGAAACTTGCCAACGCTTGTCAATAATATGGGAGAAAACATACAGTTGAACATCGAGGTCGCTGGTACCACCTCGGATGCGACAGCCGCATTTCGATAGAGGCGAAATGCAAAAAAAAAAAAAATTCGTCGGCCCTTCCACTCCGTGGAAATGGATGATAAGCGAAGCTTGTCCCTCTGTATACCTAACCGTCCCTTTTGTCAACAACTTTATATTTACTGTAGCGTGCCCTTGTTCTTCATCCTGCCTTAGAATCTCTTCATTCATTCATACTTGTGTCGCTGTTCGTCGGAGCGGATCACACTAATGAGGGACAAGTTGGTGTCGAACCACAAACGCTTGCGTTCGATGTCTCGAGTTTGCTCGGCGGCGTGGTTAGCAGCATTCGCCCGCCATTGCCGCTTGCGATTCCACGAAATTAAATTGCTTCAAAATTAAATCTGTCCGTCACGTAATACAATAAATGGCTGATACCCCTTTAGGCAATGGCTCATACTCCCGTAATCGCGGCCTGCCCCATTACGACGACGGAAGCGAAGTGACATTCCACCCGGGAATGATGAGCAGCAACGGAGCAAGCAGGGGAGAAAGACGACAACGACGAACGCGGGAGCAGTGGCACGAGCGCGTTCGCGCGGTTGCACCGAGGGGCACCAACGTGCCTGCTGCGGAAGAATACGACGACGTTCGAGCCATTGCTGATGATGATAGTTTTTTGCGCACATGGAGGCCACCGAAATATGTACCTTATAACGAGCTTCGCTTGAAAAACGCACATGTACTTAGTTTAAGGTGCATGTTAACGAACCCCAGGGGAGCAAAATTCATTCTTCTTCTTCTTTCTGGGGTTTAATGTGCCAAAACCCGTTCTGATTATACACCACTATACGGCGTGTCTCATAATCATATCGCGGTTCCGGCACGTAAAACCCAAGACTTTACCTGAAATTGCAGAAGGTTGAACAACGAGTTGCTTTGCACGCGAACGGAT
This sequence comes from Dermacentor silvarum, assembly GCF_013339745.2. NCBI lineage: Eukaryota > Metazoa > Arthropoda > Arachnida > Ixodida > Ixodidae > Dermacentor > Dermacentor silvarum. Next base: position 90,629,689 of record NC_051162.1, read on the forward strand.
GCAACAACTAGACGTCGTAAACGTCCACATGCGACAATGCAAAGCCACTCCGCGCACCTCAAATCCTAAGATAATAGTGATACCATAAAATGGGATGGTGACGAAGGCCACACTTTCAAAGCCATGAGCTATTACTCGAACTTTGCATTAAGTGAACTTCTGCCAAGAAAGTCAGAGAACACTCCAATCACAACTGACAGCGACGAGTGCATTCGCCGGTCGTCTAATCAGAACTCCTTGGTCCGTATTACATCTGCTATTTACATATGCATCACCTTGCATTTGAGAATAATCGCAGGTGATCGCCTGCATTCTAGAGTGTACAAGGCTATTCGCATCGCGCACGTAATCGGATTGGGCAAGACTGTTTCGTCATAGAATCGGCGCCAACATTCAAGAAATTACGAATACAGCATACACAGGCGCGTCTAGCGACGATCGTTAACTTGATAACAGTGATAATCCGGTAAAAACGCGGTCACCGGCCAAAAGCAATACAATGCCCGCGTGACAATACATTGTAGTGTCAACGCAAGGTTAAAACATATCCGAACAATGCAAGGTAGTGGCACAATGTAAAGTTTCTTGAAAACACACTGTACCCGATGACAGCCCCAGAATTCAAAACAAGCTGCACCCACGAAACCTCCCTGCAGCTGCTGTTAGCGCCTTCGCGCTGCAAAACATAGTTCTCGACAGACGCCGATGTCGAAAGAAGCTCACCTCCGCCGTGACGTCATCAAAAAAAAGAAAGCTAACGTATTTGGCTGGAGCGTGTGTACATGAATTATCTAAGCTGGAAAGCAGTGTGCTTACCTGAAGGCGGCACTGCGCCGTAGTAATTGTAAGTAGTTGATTTCAAAACGTAATATACCCACCGCTGTAGCCCAGTGGCCTTGGTGTAGCGCTCGAGGTCGCGGGTTCAATCCCGGGGGAAATGCAACAACGCTCGTGTTCCGTGCAGTGGATGCACGTTAAAGAACCCAAAAAGTACAAATTAATCCGAACTCCCACACTACGGCGTGCAACATGACTGGATCGTGGTAATGACACATAAAACCGCATAATTTAATTAATATTGAAGCATAAAAATGCCGCAGTTTCGCCAGAAAGGCGAAGCATCGATCGCGATAGCCAAATTAGTAGACAGCTACACAAAGTAAGGATAATAGTATTATCGGCCGCATTAACTTGCAAACATTCGCTTACTAACGAAATGAACAAGCACGGTGTCAGCGCGCACAGGCAAACATGAACACATCACACTCGATGAGCGCGGACACTCGCTGTCAAAACGCTGGGGTAAAGAAGCGCGGAAGCAGCAGCGAGCGAAGTGACCTTCGTGCTGTCTATCGCTTCAACGCAAATTGAGCGGTATGAATGCGGCACGCACAAAGGTATGAGCCATCGAAGCGCCTAAACTCTGCCCTCAACGCAGATCGCTTTCAAGATATGGCGCGCGCGGCCGCGGAATACGCAGTTGCTACCGGAGTACAAGCCGCCCCCCCCTGCTTCTCCTCTCCCCGGAACTTGCGCGCGACGGAAGACGGCGCGCTACCTTCCCGCTTTTCTCCCTTGCGCGCGCGAGATTGAGCCGCGATCACCGGGTCCCCTCACCCGCTTTCACTCGCACATACAGTATACGGCGCGCGGCGACGGTGTTATCGCCCTTGGACTTTATACGGAACATCACGGCGACGGCAAGAACGTGCCAGGAGTGTCTTTGTAATTGCTATCACAATAATGAAATTTCATGATAGTGCGTTCGGAAAAGGACGTGCTGCTATATTTTCCATTACCTGCATGGCCATTCTTGCATTTTCGGCAGCCATCTCGCTGATGAAGCTGCCATGACAACGTTCAAACCATGCTCATATCACTATCAAGAATGGACGCTGCCAGAAAACTTGGACAAGTCGCTCGCGACATCCTACTGGCTCCATATAAGGCTCAATAGTATTCTAATCGTCGTTTGCGCACGCTTAATCCGTCACTGCAGCTTCGATTACAAACCAAACCTTTCCCGGTGAGACACTGCACTGCGGTGCCACCTACGACTGCAGGCGTAGCCTTCAAAAATTCATACTCCTCCCTTATTGGAATGGCCGACTACCCTGTACAACCCACCACTGCAACTATGAAGAGACCATCGAGCACCTCCTCTGCGACTGCACCAAATTTGACGTCCAAGGTCAGCCTATTAGGAGCATGCTCAGTCACTTGGACGGTCGAGACTTTACAAGGGCAAAGATCATGGCTGCTTGGCCTATAATCCGTCATCAACCCAGAAGGCTACCAGTGTTCTAATGACTTTTCCAACATCAACAGACCTGATAAGACGCTTATAGACACCCTGCGTCTACTACTGCGCGATTTAACTATCTCTCTAGTTTTGCCTTCTTTCATCTTTTAATTTCTTAACCACTCTCTCCCGCGCAGAGTAGCCAACCGAACGTCTGTCTGGTTGCCCTCTCGGCATTTCTTTCTCTGTCTCACTCAATCACTGCATTATGAGGTAGTCACCGACTACCAGTCCAACCCACTCATAAAAAGATTCTACTGCCGAGGACACTCTTACAACCGATAATTCATGTAAGTGGGTAGCGGGCAAAAGAAATGGACAAGCGAAACATTTGAACCTTTTTATCCCATGTCACTTTTGCTACTTCATCAAAGAAAAGCCATAATCTGGCAGCTTTGATTGCTTCACGCTGAAATTTTCTTTTCTAGTGAATGTAAGGGATCCACATAACTTAGTGACAGGTCTTCCGCAAAGACAAAACTCCGCCGTGACAATCATCTGTACGGCCTCCTGCGAAGACAGAGCATGGGCAGGCTGCACTACTCTGTCGACGTCAAAGCTGCAATCGCTCAGGCTAACGCTTTCGCCGGCGTCCCGCTAAGCTTAGTACTCCCAAAACTAGCTCACAGCAGCCACATACATTCTTATGACCGATAATATCGCCTGGAGACGTTCTAGTATACACTCTTATGCTCGCTCCACATAGGTTCCAGTTAGTAAGTGAAGACAAACATGTTCCACCTACTTAGTGAAACCTATATGGAACCAGGTTAAAAGCGATACAACCCGATTATAAGCGGGTAGCCACACAACCCGCTTATAAGTCGCCATACAACCAACCCTGCCATTCAATACAGCCCGCCATACAATCCACTTATAAGCGGGTTGTATTGTTATGGATCACATCCTAAAGTCGACAGTGCCGCGCCTTTTCATTCTTGTATCCGATATATATATATATATATATATATATATATATATATATATATATATATATATATATATAATCCGTATTCTTATAAGTGGGTTGTACTGTATAAGTGTATAATGCCAAACAGGTTATGACCTGCACGATTTCTTCGCTGTCGTACGAATTGTACACAACATTACTCGGGTTCTTTGAAGCGCTCACTTTTCATTGGTCTTGTCACTTGTGAAGGAAATTGTCTAACCACTTAAACTAGCGTGGCCAGACAAACAAAAGAAGGCGTGATAATCATGTACAGCCACTTGCATTTATACTAGGGGTGATCGAAAAGCGACTTTTCAAATCAAATCGAATTCAAGTGTACGAAGGAAACAAACGCCTTCGAATATCGCAATAATAAAGGATATTTTATCTTTCCGTGGAAGGGGGGGGGGGGGTTAAGTAGGATTAGGTTAATGAGGACGAGCATGTAAATAAGAAAGCCGGCCTATTTACATAATGTGAGACGTGGATTGCCATTGAGAACTGGACGTCCGTTCAAGTGAGGAGCTTGTAAATTAAAAAAAATGAACTGAAAGGTGATCGTATACCTGGCGCCACATGACAGCATTTCACAATAATGACACATGGAAGCAACACGTGACCAGATGTACGTAGAGACTGTGTTTGTTGAAGGAGCAAAGTGTAACACTGTCACACCGCACATTGTTTTAGAGGAAGGATGCAATCATGGTGTGATTGTCGAAATAATAAATTGTTTTACCTAAATCGGTAAAATAAATACGTAAACTTACTAGTCTTGAGCCATCCTTTTTGAAGGACGGGAAGTTATCAGCAGAAGTTATCTGTTATGTGCATTCGGTCAGGAAGTAGTGCCTTTCTGCCTGGAGACTACAGTAAGTGTTTTTATCCCTTATAACACAACAGAAACGAATATTCGAAAGCCTTCGAATACTGAGTTCTCGAATCGTATACGAACCGAAGAGCGAACGCTATTAGATTCGTACGGGAAATCTCGAATTTTGGCACACCCATATTTCATAGGGCTTTAATTATTTATTTTAGTAGCACATAGCTTCACATCCTTGTATTGTGCGTCCGCTTTGTGTATCCGGCTCTTCGTGGCAGCTCGAAACAACATAACAAGCTGGCATAAAAAGACACTTGGTTGCTGTGATTCACGTTAGAAAGATACAGCAGTGCATCGGCCTTGCCTTGAAAATGCGCTCTCGAAATCATCAGCCCTCTTTGACATCGCTGAACACAAGTGGCATAAATCCCGTCTGATCGTATGAAAGTCTGGGGGGGAAAAAAGAATCGCCCATGTGCCTTTTTGAAGCAATGTAAAAAATCACGTACAATTACAAAGCAAGTTGACAAAAAACATTTCCGGCACAAAAGCGCGCGAGCAAAAAAGTAGGTCACTTTCGTCGAAGGCAGAAATAGCCTAAATCAGCAGGCAGGATTCATTTTATTATTTTACTGCGAGAGCACCGGATTCGCCTGGATGTTGCCTGTACTCAACGCTACGAACGTCTCATCGGCCGTGCGGACAGCCAAAACAGTGAACAGCACCAAGTGCCTGAGACTTTGCAACATGTGCTTTGGGGCTGCCCTCGTCAGTACATGCCACAGCCGAAGACACTGGCTGCTACGCTTCCAGGCAACAGAAGGCCACTTCGCAGATGTACGTCAATCTGAGCAACAGATACATCAAAGACAGCGAAGCACGTATACGCGACTTCTCACACACTTATTCCGAAGTACTATAGAGATTTGTTTGCTGGCTGTTCTTAGTGATGATTCATCACCGACACATTTGGTCCACGACGTGACCAGCTTGGTGACCAGATTGGTGACCAGTATGACCAGCTTTCACCGACACAGCCATACAATACAACTAACATAGCGCATGCAGTACAGACGAAGGACAAGTAGAGATAGGACAAACGCTAATTTTCAGCTAAAGCTTTATTGCCCCGGATCCTGAACCCATCTGAACCTACAGAGATGAAGAAGGTAAACTGCCACGTGCCGTTTATGCCAAGAATTTAAGCTCTCTTTGATAAAGCTACTGACTCCCAAATGACGCCATCATCTCCTGCCCGTGTCATTTCGTTAGCTTCTGCGATTTCCCTGGTCAAGCTGTTGCGGTAGGTATACACGACAACACCGATCGAAACGACAACAGTCTGATCGAAAAGAGGGTGACAAGGCGGCTGCGCGTCACATTTTTTTTTTTTTTTTTTTTTACAATGGGCAGCCAGTTGGCCGTCTGTAGCAATGTTACCGACTTTTTTGTTGTGCTCTTGCAGACGCACATTCAAGCACCTGCCGGTCTGACAAATGAAGTGTCTTCCTCAGGAGACTGCAAGCTTGTACACAACACCCCTTTTGCAGAAGACGTAGTCACCTTTGTCGTTGGCAGTGCAGTCTGGTTTGCGCATCATCGTAGGATATCTAGAATTTGCGCATCATCGGGATGTCTAGAACGTACGATATTCGTGCCTAATCAGGTCTTCATTTCGAGAAAGTGCAGCTTATATGTACGAAAGGTGTATGGCTGCATGCTGCGCAGGCAATTTCCGCCAGATCTGACAGCACTTGCTGGAGGCATGCGTGTGTTTAACCCGAGCTTTTCTGCGATATCACGCAGATTTGGCGCTTGATTTGTGCGCGGTTTTGCGCACCACTCCGACTCTGAGAGAGGTGACGTTCGAGCACGCATCTTGGGGGCCACGTCAGGCAATATTGTAGCAGAAGAAAGCGACGTTGTATGCATCGCAAAGTATATAGTAGGGTTGTTTGAGATGATGGTGGTGGACGCTGTTCTTTTTTTATTATTTTAGATGTGGAAGCCTGAGACCGGTAGGCTACCTAAAAATCTGGAATTCGTTACTCAAGCAACAATAAAGAAAGGGAAATAATGAAGAAATGCTGCTGTTGCAGTAAATGAGATCAAGAAGTGTCGGAATTTCTGGAGTCTGAAGATAATTGTTGTTGTTTTTCAGGCGAGCATACACGCAGAAAAATCGCCATGATAAAGCACTGAAATTAAAGAAATAAGTTCCTCTCATGTTCGCATGGTGGAGGAAGTTTCCCGTACGTAAGCACGTTTTTTTTTTCTGTAATTTCAGAGGTAGAAGCATAAGTAAGGTAGGTTATGCCAGAGCCAGTTATTCCAAGATCCTGAATTTGCTACTCAAGCAGCAATGAAATTGTGACATACCTGGCCACCTCAGATTTATACAATAGAAGACATCTAGTCTCATCGAAAAACGCAAATCGAAATTCACTGTGTCGCACATGACAATGCCAAAAAGTATGAAAATATAGAAGGAGAATATGACATAACAAAAAAAGGGGGGTGGGGGTGGGGTGGATGCATAGCATAGCAACTGAGAAATATTATTTTTCTCGGTTTCAACTCCACCGATATTCATTAGGTTTTGCGCATTTAAAACAACAAAAAGTTTGGTTACCAACTGTAAGGGGCAATTTCTTCATTTAGGTGCGTCAATTTTTAAAAAGAATATTGTTCAAAATTGCAATATCTAAGGAAATTGAGGTATGAAATTTACAACCCTGTAACTCAGCAATAATAAAACGATATTACAATTACGTAAACTTCGCCTATTCAGACATCTAAAGCGCACGAAAATTGATGTATTATACGCTGCCCTGAAACACACCATTCATTTGCGAGTAGGACTTTTGCAAAACTCTAGCAAGTGTTCTAATTATTTTTCATACACCGTGTACTTATTTATAACATTTGTCCGCTTCAGATGATCTAACAGATGCGGTTTACACTACAGAAATCTCTGTTCTTGGTGCGGAATCATGGATTCGTAAACATCGGGTTTCAATCGTCGTTTCTCGGAACTCATTGATTTTCGGCAATTTGTGTGTTAAGGCCCTAAGCCCACACCTTCGCCTGCAGCAGTCGCTAGAGCTTAGCCTTCTCTCACAACTGCAGCAAATTTTATTCAAATTGGTTCAGCAGTCTTTTAACGACAGCGTTTTAGAATCACACGGGCGCGTTTCAAAGGCCATCGAGTCGAAGGCCTTTAAAACTACCTAACTCCTCCGAACTCGAATGAGTTGTGCTGCCGCCACACGGCAGTGTTGAACGGCCACCGATAGTTTCACATGTTTCACGTTACGCCACTACGGGAGGGCACGCGACCGCCCCGAGAAGGCCTTCGAGCTTTCGAATACGTTCCGTGAAACTTCGTCGACTCGATTGACTTTAAACTCGAAGGCCATCGCATCTGCTCGTTCACTATTGACTGCAAAAATTCTCGGTTCGAAGGGCCTTCAAAGTGCCCGTGTGACACCGGTATAAGGAGCTAGCCAAACGGGTTGGTTACTGATAGAAACAAAAAAAATGAAAAATTATAATAAATTAAATAAATGACAGTTATCGGTGTCTCTCTGAGCGAAGCTCACGCTATACGCGCGGAACGGCGCCTCCATGATTACCGAAGTTTACGATCGCCGACCCAAAATCATTCGTACACATTGTATTTCATTTATCGCATAGACGGCAATAAAATTATTTTTGTAGTTCAGATTTCCCTGCACATGTACAGTACCGGCAGCAGATGCGACTGGCGATGGAACTTTAGTACGCGTTTTCACTTTCGTCAGCAGGTGCGTCGATCCTCTTCGCTCGGTAATATTGATGTCCAGGTTGCTTAAAGCCGCAGTTTTTCTTAGTATAATCCGAGTCCAATCACAGCGGAGAAAAAAAGAAATATCTTAGCGCACACTCTGAATTTTCGATAGTGACTTTGAGAGTTCAAGACTTTGGAGAAATAAAAAAGTACATCTTCACTGTTTTAACTTCTTTGTTTCGTTCTTTTTTTTTCTCTTTCTTTTTTTTTTCTTACGTCCGCTTTCATTTAAACGAGGCTTTTCACCCTTTACTGCCATCTTTCTATGATTCTTTTTTTATATAGCAACGTGTGGTTAACACGGTCGAGATGAGATCGCGAACGGACGTACGGAATGTAAAATTATTCCACAGTTTTCTCTTTTTTCGAAAAGTCTACGAAAAGGCTTTCCAGGTTTCGCTAGAGAGCTTTCATAAACACAGACGTTCAGGCGTTGTTTCGAGCGCTCCTTAAGTTTCGCAGACTTGCTGCGCCATCTGAACTCGGTCAGTGGGAAGCGCATAAAGTGCCGTTTGTTTTATTGCTTTTTTTTTTCGTATCCGTTTACAGGCAAACAATCAAGCAACGTCACTTTCCAAGTTCCTTCCCGTGTTTTCTTTTTCTTTTAATCTTCGTTTTCATGCGTGCAGGTTTTGACACAATTGACGCAAGTCCTTCAACAAATGCAGGTTACATTGTAGATCACACTGCGGTCAGACGAAGCAGGTTGAATACACGTAATGTCAAGGGAATAAACGGTCAAGAAAAAAAAAGACTAATAGTCACAGCTCTCAACACTGACGAAACCATATGTGGAAACCCCCCAGCTTGTGCCTCTATTGTGTCATGTCATTGACCGTCGTATACTCGGCACACAAGTTTCTCCGAGCAAACTTGTTGTTCTTATGGGTCTGAAAGTGCGTGCTGTCTGCACTTGCGCAATACGCCGTACACATTTCGAGAAGCGGATACGGCCCTTTGTTGTTGCTTATTTACTGTGTAAGTATGGAAAGCCTGGCTACTGAACAACCCACTCACCCAATATTATAACTGTAAGCAAACAAAAAATAAACTTTAAACTAGAAAAGGGTATATAAAGGAAGAAAAAAATAGTAATACAATCAAATCCTTTCACTATCGCTCAGTGGAACGGAAACAAACAATAAATGGACATGAAGTTGCAAATATATACAAATCATGCGCAATGCGGAGTCAGCGCATGACCTGTGGCAACCATGAGTAATCTTTAACCAAGCTTCAGCCGTTGAGTTAACAGCAAAGCGCCTAAAAAATGCCTTTCGCGGATATGTTAGCATGGCATTACATTCAGATGAAAAAAAAAAAAAAGACGGGGAAAAAAAAGAGGAAAAACATACGACTCGGGGCCAAGCTGTTCGCTTACACAAACATGTCACCGACCGATGTCAAGGAATAGAAGCCAACGTTTCGGGGTCTTGTACAAATCCCTTTTTTCACAATGAGCCGGTCACCAAAAGATTCGTTTATATACAGGGTGTTTCAGCGAACAGTTTCAAAAAATTTTAAAGTTTGCCTGTGGCAGATAGCACAATTTAAGTTCATGAGCTGGTCTGCTTGAAGAGGCGGACATTACTTGCACAAGAAATGAAATGCATAGTCGACTAATTAACGAAATTTACTAATTATGTTTTAGCTAGTTACCTTACGGCCCATATTGCAATTTACAAATTCTAGCCGTGGAGTTCGCAAGGCGGATACACTTGGAACGAATTCTCAGGATGACACCAGTTTGGAGATATTAATTCCCTAACTTTGGGCAGAAATGGCATTGGCGTTCCAGTTACTTTCTTAACAAAACGTTGATTTATGCATCTGAAGCACAAATGTAACTTTCTTTTTCTTATTGATTCGTTCCCATTATTTCTATGTAAAGGCAGCCTCGAGTGACTTGGAATAAAATAAAATTCTGCAGATAAATTTTATTTCGTTCCATTCCAAGCGGGTCAATGCGCACGTTGGAATCTATGCGAAGCGACGTTTTCGAGTAGCGGTTAATGAAATGCTGTAAATTTGCCTATTTTATTCCTGCGTAGTTGGCGTAATGGAAATTTGCGCCCACGCATTTCTTCTCGTGTTTTCAGACTACGCGATGTGATACACGTGGCGATCACGAGAAGGAGTTAATATCTGAGGAAAATGGGAGTTCCAGAACACATCATAATTATACTAAAACACTAGTAAACGGGGAAAAAAGCGCTTGTTAAGACGAATGTTGGTAGCACACACTGGTTCAAGGTCCTAAAAGGTGTCAGGTGAGGTCGTATTCTATTTCCATACTTATTTAAGTTTCGCACAAAATATGTACTCGGAAGCTATGATTTGAGCTGTGAAAGTTAAGGTTGGAGAAATGCAGACGAACTAGTTTAGAGGCAGGAAGTACAGAGGACTTAAAAACCACCATTCTTAAGGGGAAAGAAGAAAGCGAATAGGCTGGTCTCTTTCTAAACATTAATAAGTTAAGACAACGGGTGGAGAACGGTCGCTTCAGACTAACGAAATAATAAATTTTGTAGACCTCTATGTTTTTATAGGATCCAGAATAGATAAAGACGGCAACTCTACTAAAGAAATTCTGCGAAGAATAGTATTAGGAAAGAGGGGAACGGGTGGACTTTCAAAGATTATGAAAGACAATGATGTTAGCCTTAAAACTAAAACATGCCTGGTTAACGGCACAGTTCTTTTTTTTTTTCGTGATATACAAATGTGGGTCGTCGACCTTACGGAAATATGAAAGGAAGAAACATGATTCTTTTGATCTCTGCTGCTCGTAGGGTCTTGTGAATTCCACCGGCTGCCAACTGAAATATTCTCTTGGTCATAAGGGCAATTAAATCCGAATAATCTTCCTTCGAAACAAAGGTCCTCTAACTAAAACTTTCTTTTTGTAATCATGTCACGCGGGCTGCCGGTTAAATGAAACGTAAATTAAGTGGAAGGCAAGATAAAACTGGGTCGCCGGTGTACGAGATGGTTAGATGAGATTCTTCAGACCACGAGGCAGTGTCTCTGTGAGCTTAAAGAACTTGTGTCAAGCAGATCTTGCTGGCGTTCATCTATTTAAGTGTCACCAGAAGTTGACAGCTACTGGACGGTGCATAACAATAAAAATTACTCATAAAATTAAAGTACAAGTCTTGGCCCACGATAAGCCAGTTTTACCCACGTGGTCTACTGGCTGTTTATATTTTCTACTACAACTAGAATCAGTCACGTTCGATCTCACTAAGACACTGCCTGAGACAGAACTGAGTTCGGCATCTTAAAAAAAGAAAAAATAAAAGCAAGACATTGAATCTGGGTTTAAGTTCAGTATCGGATCCAAGTTGCCAATCGCCAAAATGTTAGCTTTACATGGCATTTGTCAGCTGTCCATCAAAATAAATTTGCGAGAGAAGTAGGTAACAAAACGGACATTGAAGTATAGTAGTAGTAGTAATTGGTTGTCTATTTAACGAACACATAAATAACAAATAACTTAACAAAAAGAAAGAAATGACCAACGCTGTGAAGAACATGGTGGCGGTGGGCACGTTTTGTGTCCGCTTTCACATACACTTTTTTACAGGCTGAAACATTAAACTAAAAAAATGAAAGTCCGCGTTCCTTGGAGGTTATTCACGTCAAGAACTAAAATTGCAAAAAAATAACACAAAAAATGCTTCCCTATGTACTTAAAAAAAATGTCGAGCTTCTACTTAACGTCATTAGTTTTCTTGATCGTGGACTTCGCTCTCGCATAGTTTAAATCATTGTGAGTTTGGCACTTTCTATTAATGCGATTAGCATTCTGAGCCAACTTCAGCAACTTCTATTTATCAAACCATCTATCTATATAATCTTTCTCTCTAAGTACCAGTCTGTCTGTCTGTCTGTCCGTATGTCTGTCTGTCCGTATGCCTGTCTGTCCGTATGTATGTCCGTCAGTATGTCTGTCTGTCCGTATGTCTAACTGTCCGTATGCCAGTCTGTCCGTATGTCTGTCTGTCGTTCTATCCGTCCGTCCGTCTGCAATGAGACACTCTCTCCTGTCCTCTTTTCCTTTTCTTGTGCATCTTGCACAGCACGTTTACAATTCGACCATGTGTTGTTGGGACCCGAACATATAGGTTAACAATGCGCCGTCGAGCAGCTATAGCATTTCCACAATCCGTGCACGGCGCCGCGCAGACTCCGATGGGGGCGGCGTCTGTCCACGTATTGCGGAGGCTACAGCAAGCGAGGCTGCAGACGAAGAGACGTCGCGTGCATCGCATAAAGAAATAAATAATAAAATTATCGAGCGCTCGGGGTGTCCGCTGTAGAAGCCAGCTGTTGTCACAGTAATTGAGTTGAGAGCCGCAGAGTCTGCAGGCGACTGACCTCTCGGAGTTTAATGAAAACGTGCACGCGCATACGTAAGTAATCTTTATCGCCAAATAGACAACTTATATGGGCCTGAATGTTGACCTCCGTCAAGTATTGCCAATGAGTGCACCAGTGTTCTACGGCGTAATCAGACAATACATCACATAATAAAACCTACTCATATAATGCCGGATCATTCATTGGGCCACTATATATATATATATATATATATATATATATATCGTACCTCCCTGTGCATACAAATCATTTTAACATTCCTCCTGCGACAAGAATCGTAGGTTTATTTGTCCTCATGACGTAGACAGCTAACAACTACAGGGGGCGAGGCTGGGCTCGTGTCATCAGCGACTGCGGCTTCCCCGCTAACTCAAACAAACTTAGCGTCATTTGAATTGCAGCAGTGCACTGGGCTAGTGTGATTTTTTATTAATATATATATATATATATATATATATATATATATATACATCTGTACCAAAGTACAGCGAATTTGAGAGTCGCAGGGAAGCCACAAAAATACGTTTCACTAGAATGCCGGTCGCGGCATCTGCAGGGCGTACGTGACTCCGGCGCGTGTAGAGACGGTGAACGAAGGAAAAAGGGCTTTTCAATGGACATCCGACGTCGTGCACGACTTCCTATGCATTGTCGCGTGCACATCTGCACGTCCTTGCCCTCCTTCCATCTTTGTGCTGGAAGTTTGCGCATTCGATTGCGACAGGCGAACTTTCGCCATTGTCCGAGCACAAAAAGAAGAGCCAGCCACGCGGTTGCGTGACAATGCGGAACTAAACTCTGAATCTCGTTGCAGATACGTTACATATAGAGTAAGTGGAACATTTCTGCAAATATGTTCCACTTATTGAAAAGATCCTTTGTGAAACAAGTTTAGGAGCCATACATAGTATAAGCAGACGCAAGAAGCTTCATAGAAGGAAGAGCCGATGCCTTTTTAGTATTAAAGGACACAGGTTCCAGCTGGAAATTGAATTGTCCTTCTTATCGCGTTAGCTATTTACGAACACCCGAGGTAAATTTTCGCCGTCGCCGTCGCCGTGACGTTTTGTATGTGTATGTATGCTGTATGTTTTTTTAAAAGGGCAATGAATTGGATTAGTTCTTGGCTGTTCGTAGTTTCTTCTTACACTGTGTTCTTAATGACGAGGACGGGCCCCATGCGCGTCATTAAGCACACAGCGCAAGAGGAAACTGTGCATGTTTATCTCTGCCGTATATCCCAGGCTGGTGCTGTAGTATTCAACCGCCGAAGTTCCTCGAACCAAGTCTTACGTTCTTCATTAAATTATTCCTCAGAAATTTTGAGAATTGCGGCGCGCGAACAAAAGTCATTAAACATTTCATTGAAAACGCATGCCTTTTATTGTAAAATTTCTGGGAAAATTCGATGCAAAATTGCAAAACCATGTAGAGCTCATTATCTAGAGGTGACGTAACTTCGTGGCTGCCGCTCAAGGTGTTAAAGCTTTTAAGGGTGCGAGAACACTGTTCGAGGAGTTCAAGCGGAACGCCGAGTCTTGCTTTCGCAAGTTTAGCAGTTTCGCTATTGCAGTTTAGCCCTTCGGGCAAGTTGCGATAGCTAAACAGCAATGGCTAAATTGCGATAGCTCAATTGCGATAGCTAAACTGCGATAACGAAATGAGGTAGCTAAATTGGCACTTACTCTCAATTTTTCAAAGTGATCCACTGACAAGTGGGACATAAGTGGAATGAAATTAAGAGGGTACGCTCGTATTGCTGGGGTCTTCCTCGTGTTGCAAGTATGCGATTTTGCCATTGCAGAGGACGTAGAGTCTACTCATCAAATGATTCCGTAAGTTTACATTTATACCTCTGACGCTCTGCGAGCAATTTTTGTGCGCCAAGATAGTGCAACAAAAGCAAAAGCGCTGATGAAGAGAGAGAGAGAGAGAGAGAAAGAAACGAGGTGGGAAAAGCCGGGAAGTTAACCCGAAAAGATTCTGGTTTGCTACGCTGCACTGGAGGAAGGGTAAGGGGTAATTAAAGGTGGAAAGAATAGGGGAGAGAAAAAGCAGTCAGGGAAAAAATAGAATAAAAAAGTTGAGGATGTTGGATAAAAAAGTTGAGGATGTTGGAAACGTCCGTGAGAACTATAGTCTGTCAGATAGTCCATTCGAACGCAAACACATCAAGAGTGCCTTTACTGGCTTGCTGTGTGACGACTGTGTAGGCCGCGCGGAAAAATATCGGCGGCGCGGAAAAATTCAGAAATGAGAAAAAAACGTGGACGCAAACAAACTGATAGTACTGAAGCTCTTAACTCTTTTGAAGCGCGAATGTTAACTATCTCCAACGAGAGAGAATTCCAAAGCTCGATGGCGCGGGGCAATGCTAAGAACTCCAAATATCGGGTTTGGCTGAAGGCAAATTAATAACTGGCAATATTACTTTCCCAACCTCATATGACGATGTTTATGGGTGAGTGACAACTTACAGTTTCAAGAATAAACGAAACATACGGGGCTACTGGTGCTGAGAATTTGTGCCTGCCACGTAATACCAGCCGGGCATATGCTTCGCTGAACGCTCTGAGTAGCGACATTTAACTTTGGTGAGCTGAAGGTTGCTTTCAAGTGCGAAGCATTTTAGGGCTCGGGCTGTCGGCGTGTTATCTCGTGGTCACGAGCTAAGACAGGGTCAAAACAAGTGCAGAAATATCAAACATTAGGCGCATCAATTAGCAGAAACTCGTGGCAATCGTGATAATCTTCTAATGTGATCTCATGTCGTCGTGGTCACGCGCAAAAACAAGTTCTCAAAACAAGGTTAAAAAATACAGAATTGATGAAAACCGGTTCAAATAAAGTAACATGGTTCAGAATAATTGAAAAGATAGGAATACTGATGAATTATTCGAATTAATTAACCGAAATTTGTTAAAATCACTTCTATCATCAGCAAATGCTTTGGCTCCACGTGCGTGGCGGTTTCCCACCACTTGAGCCTTAGCACAGGTGTCAAAACGGATGATGGATTGGTAAACACAAGATAAACACATGATAAAACAAGTTAAAGACAGGGTAAACACAAGGGAAACACCGGCGAATTACTGCTTCGCACTTCCCAGCTTTCACGTTGAGTGGGACTGCATCACCGCCGAGTTTACCGAGGACACTGTCCCGGACCGGTACCCAATTTTTTTTTTTTTTTGCTTCTGTAAGAGCTTACTAGTTCGAACGGAATTCCAAATTCCAGCTTTGCCTGCTATGAAGGTAATTAGAGATTTTTGTTTCTAGGGGATTTTGGGTGCGTGTTTTCACAAGCGGAAAGTTTTTCGCATTCGATCTGACGTTCGATGTCCCGATTTGCGGAATACTGGTATTCAAATCCGCCCATGAACTTCACTTTTAAAATGTCATGCACTAATTCTGTCGCGGCGCCGCCAAGCAAAAGCGCACATCGGTGTCAAAACACTCTGGAAGACGACAGCTTGCAAGACTAACAAAAGCGCCTACGCTAGCAACACCTGCTTCGCGATTCGAGATAGCAAAGCTGGTGGTAAAGGTCAGATGGATTTCTTTCCACAAAAGTGGCCCGGTTTTCCGTGTCATTTCTTTCAGCGTGGATATCGGCTGCCTTCTTCGCGTTTCGATTTTAGTCATATTCTAATTAGAGTTTAACGAGCGATACAGTTACCATACAAGGTGAAATAAATTGTCCGGCTATGTTACAATCTAAGAAAAATGACTTGACAGAAATATTCGCCATGGATATACCCCGATCTACAAAAAATATCACCACAGCATGGGAGCGTTATTTTATTAAACCAAGGACGCCTTTTCAATATACTCGTGTAAAGAGCTAGTGGCGTGTGATGTAACAAGTGTACGTGATTGCCATGACACGTCACCTTTTTTTAATTATCTGTGATCAACGAGATACCGATACCTGCTTGACGGCGGCGGGTATTTCTTTTAATTCATAGATATGCTCCAGAAAATTTTCAAAAAAAAAAGAATAGAGAAAGTAATCTAGTGACAACAGCTGTAAAGTTCACATGCATACGCACAACTTAAGTTCACAATAAAAATGTTCCTGAGCAGTTCACTAAATTCAAATATTCACGTTGAACTACAAATGACATCCCGTCTTGGAGGCAAACACAGCATTCGCGAACATGCACACACAAGCCACGAGGACACGCTAACAACGGGATTACCGAAACATGAATACAGTAAACTCTTAGTTGTATACGGACGTCGATTTAACGAATTTTTTAGAATAACGAAGTTTTCGAAGATCCCCTGCGGATTTCCTATGCATTTCCTGCGATATTGACGCAATGAGAAGATGAGCAGCAATGACGCAGATGAGAAGCAGCTGTTAAACTTCATTGATGAGCTCAAGAAGGCTGTTGCGTTCGATGGGTGATACAGTTCGACTGACATCAACCACAGGTGCAGGCATAGGCACGCTGGATGCCGTGGGCTGCACTGAGAGGCAGTCTTGTATTGGGGCAATTTCATCGAAGTAAGCAACAGCAGTGGCTTTAACAATGCGTCGACGTTCCCTGCTAAAATTCGTCAGCAGGAGTTCAGCATGTCCGTCGGGTACATTAATTACGGCCCTGGCGACGGAAACGCCCTGACTCAGTACCAGTGCGTTGATGTGTTCAGCGACGCCATACCCGGTGTGCAAGTTGTCGCAGATTACAGGCACGAGGGAACAACTTCGCGGCGGAAGCACCACGTCGTCGTCGGGGATACGTAAGCGGGGTCGCTTGTGTTCCGCGGAGTCGACGTCTTCGGAGCTCGTAGGAAACCATGGGGTTTGTTATGCATTGCATGCAAAAATCTTTCAGTTAAAACAATTTCTACATAGCGAATATTTCCGTTGAACGAAGAACGTCCAGCTGGTGAGAGCTGGTGACAGAGGTCTGTCACCAACTATGGGCAGTGTGCAGACTATGTGCAGTATGACAGTGATCTCGTTACCTGTGCTGAACTATCAGATTCGGAAATTGTTTCAAGCGTTCGTCCTGAAGAAGAATAGTGTGGCGAAGAAGATGCAATGGCAGAGGCAGATTCAAATCCTGTAACTCTATCTGAGGCTGTAGGATGCCTTGGAAAGTTGCGAGACTTCATGTCTCTGCAACAACCTGTGCCAGAGGAAGTGAACAAAAACTCTGGACAGCTTTGTTACTTCTTGTGCATTAAGAGCAGCAGTTGAAATGAAAATTACATATTTTCTTTTTTTTTTAAATGAGACAGGCAGCAACGTAATGGTTACGCTCCATAAACCAACTCCACATTTCACGCTTTTGACTCGAAGCCAGCTGTGCCCTATGCAGTTCCATATTCTATCGAACATTCAGTTTAGTGAACGTTCAGTTAAGTGATGCGTGGCTTCAAGTGAGATTTCACTGTACGTGCAAATGACAAAAAAAAATATTACTTTCGCAAGTACGACGTCGTAATCAATGTTAAAATATTCGGACTTCAAAAATTTGAGATATTCCCGATTTTTCAAGGAAGTGTACTTAAGTGCGCGCTGCAACATGTTGCAATTTTTTGTGATGGCCGTACGCCCTAGGTGTCACTTTGTCGTGCCGAATTCTACCGCCACACTCTTTCGCATTGCTTGAGCACGTTGGGCCGATATTTGTTGTGCAACATTTTTGTCGAACGAAGAATAAGCAGTACGGAGACACTATTCGAAAAGGATCAGAGATATTTTACACAAAATATGAAAAAGGAGATCCAATTTGCAAATGTTCCATTCATGTGCTCGAATGATTCAACTTATTTGCCGCATACTTTTTGCAAATATTAAGCAGCACTTGTAAAGAATCCTCATAAATTTTGTAGGAATGGTCTGCAAAACATGCTGCAGGGCTGCACTGTGCACTGAAAAGTTGTATTATTTAAACAACTGAAAATAATCGTATTTTTCATTATCAATCAAATCAATCAATCAAATTTTTATTATTTCACAAAAAGCTTTCAGAAATGTTTTTGATACCCTGACACTTCCGTACTGAGTACAAAGGTAATGTATGCTTTTTTTGAAATTATTAGGAAAATTATACAACTGTATGCAGATTTTTCGTCAAATTCCCAGCTCGCATAAAATATTTTACAGGGGAGTCGTCCGTTCCTTCTCTAAATCTTACAGGAGCGCCCGAATACTGTCCTCTGATATATTTCCTGTATTTATGGGACTGCATACCGGAAATTCTAACAGTAGGAATAGGCAGAATTTAGCATTGTATGTTCGTTTCAGTGCAGTAGCG
The DNA here is from genome assembly GCF_013339745.2 of Dermacentor silvarum. Classification (NCBI taxonomy): domain Eukaryota; kingdom Metazoa; phylum Arthropoda; class Arachnida; order Ixodida; family Ixodidae; genus Dermacentor; species Dermacentor silvarum. The sequence continues at coordinate 90,648,256 of NC_051162.1, forward strand.
TAGCTAGAAATTTTGTTCGGGGGGGCTCAGGTTGCAGCGCGGCCTCCTCCTTAAAGAATTTGTCGAGAGATGAAATACATGAATAATAACTGTATTGCCAATGCCATTGTATATTAGATGCTGCAAATGAATTATTGAACGCTACGCACTGTCATGTAAAATATGTATTTTTTAATAAATGAATATATTCTTATGTCCTAAAAATTGTGGCAGAAATCACTGATATCAATCTGCCGCGTTTTTTTGTGTGTATTTAATAAGGAAAGAAAATATCACACGAACTTTAGAACTATATCAGTTCGAAACCAGCAAAAGCAGTGCATGCAGCTGATATGAAAAACGTAAAGGCCATGAAATGAATAAGTTGAGGACAAATATTTTGATGAATCTTTGTCATTCAAGAACCTTGTTTACATTTTTTTCACATATGCAACGGCCAGGAAAAAACCTCAATGACGCTGT